>NC_090818.1:24794979-25094979 GCF_000390325.3 Nicotiana tomentosiformis
AGTTGGAGGTTTTTGGAAGTTTGACCGGAGTGCACATTTTGATATCGGAGTCAGATTCTGATTCTGGAAGTTGGAGTAGGACCGTAATGTCAATTATGACTGGTGTGCAAAATTTGAGGTCAATCGCACTTGATTTGATGCGTTCCGGTACACGTTATAGAATTTGGAAATGTTATATTTGATTCGAGGCGCGATTCTTGATTTTGATATTTTTTGACGTGGTTTAAGGCTTCGACTAAGTTCGTATTGTAATTTGGGATATGTTGGTATATTTGGTTAAGGTCCCGAGAGCCTAGGGTGGATTCCGGATAGTTAACAGATTAAATTTGGTATTATGAAAATACTGAAGCTGCTGTCATCTGGTGTAACTGCACCTGCGAGGTTTTGGCTGCAAGTGCGGGGCCGCAGAAGCGGCCCAGGGGTCGCAGAAGCGGCCCAGGGGTCGCAGAAGCGGAGCAGCTCATCCAAGGGAAGGATCGCAGGTGCGGAGTTATGGCCACATCTGCGCAAGCATAGAAGCAAAGCGTGGGGCGTAGAAGCGGAAGAAGGCGCAGGAGCGGAAGGGAGCTCGCACCTGCAATGTCGTAGAAGCGGGGAATGTTTCCGCAGGTGCGAGGCATCGTGTTTGGGTGATTTCCGCAGAAGAGGTGGTGTGGTCACAGAAGAGACGCCGCAGGTGCGGCTACTATTTTGCAAGTGCGAAAATATCGCTAGGCAGAATCGTTTTAAGAGGGGGATTTTGCGTATTGTGAGTTAAATACAAGATTTATATATGGATTTAGACATGAAAATTTGTAGAAATTTGGAATTTTGTAGGAAAACCTAGAAATTTATATTTTTGGATTTTAACCACAAATTTGGGCATGGAATTTGGAATAAATTATATATTTAAGTTAGTTATGTTATGGGTAATGTTTATCTTCAAAAAATTTCTGAATCCGGGCACGTGGACTTGAGGGTTGACTTTATCGACTTTTCGAGCGGAGTGAAAAATTGTTATAAATTAATTTATTATGAGTATAAGAGTATATATTTATGGATTTACACATTGATTGACTAGTTTTGGAGCGACGGGCATCGGTGTGGGGTGTTATAGTGGCGTTGGAGCCGGATTATGGAACTTCGGTGCGAGGTAAGTTTCTTGTCTAACTCTATGAGGGGGAAACTACCCCTAGGTGTTATAATTGATAATTTCTACTTGTTGCGGGAGCTACGTACGCACGAGGTGACGAGAGTCCGTACGTAGCTACATTCATGTTATTGTCCGGGTATACTCATGTTCATGCCATGCTATAACTGTACTATTTGAGTTATCTCTTGCCTATTAAATTCTCTTACTACACGTTACAATTTGAGACTAAATTTGTGTAGAGTGGTAGATTCGCTATTTTAGAGATTCGGACAAACTTCATGATTTGCCACGGAATAATTGTACTCCTCTTATGAATTTCTCCCACATTATGCGTTCTCATCGAAAGATTTCCCCAAAGCTTCTTATAACTCACATGTCCCTTCATGGGTGGGTTAAGAACTCGTGAAATATTATTATTCTAATAGGATCGGGCCGTTCGCCTCGGCAGGATAGATACATCTATGATTCGTATCGTTCGACCCTCGACAGTGCGCACATCTTATGGGATCGGACCGTTCGCCTCGGCAGGATTATGTACTACACTCTCATGGTAGCGGGCCGTTTGCCTTGGCAATATATAATTGATGTATCTATGGTTATATACCAGATTATGATGGGATCGGGTCGTACGCCTCGACATTTTTATAAAATACTTCTATGGAAACCTGCACATCATTTGTCAAAAAGCCAGTGTATTTGGGAGTTTTCCTCATTGGAATTATGACGACCTATCTGGTGAGGTCTTATATATATATATATATATATATATATATATATATATATATATATATACACACACACACACACACACACACACACTCTGGTGGAAGAGTTAACTGTTAATCGAGAGTTTGAGTCCATTGTTGAGAGAAGGATTGCACCACGTACTTATACTTGTTTATTTCATTTCTTTACACTGCCCATATCTGTTTACTTCTTATTATAACTGTTTTATTGGACCACTAGTAAGTGTCAATATCGACCCCTCGTCACTACTTCTCTAGGGTTAGGCTAGATACTTACTGTGTACGCATTGGTTTGCGTACTCATACTACACTGCTGCACATTATTTTGTGGAGGTACATATATGTCTGGTGGTCTTCTGGGCGTAGAGGCACGGATGTTGCAGGGACTTACCGTGAGCTGGATTCCATGTTATGATCTGCAACCTGCAGAGTCTCCATCAGAATCATTTATATTCTCCTGTCTAAATTGTATTCCAGACAGATGTCGAATTTTATTATATTTCCTAGTTGATACTCATGCATTTGTGACACCGGGTTTTGGAGGTGCTTACGGGTTGTTCATTATTGAAGTTCTAAAAATATTATCATTACCTTGCGAATTCTATTTCTTTGTACTTAATTGATAGAAATTATGATTTCATAAGTACTAAAAGGAGTAATTAAGTTAAACATTCACTAGTGGCTTGCTTAGCGGCGGTGTTAGGCGCCATCATGATCTTTAGTGGATTTTGGGTTATGATATTTTCTTTGGCGCAAAAATGCGGGAAACTATTTTTGAGTCCCGCAAAAATTATTTTTTAAGAAACCGACCAAATTTGGTCGGGTTTTCATTTCAAATAAATTAAAATTAATATTAAAAAAACCAACCGAAATCGGTTGGTTAATTCGGCCGGTCATTCTAAAAAACCGGCTGAATTCGATCGGTAATTTCATTTTTTTAATAAAACCGATCGACATCGGTCGGTTATTTTCGTGCGAAAATACAATTAAAGAGTTTAAATAAAATAAAAGACAATCTTAAAATAAAATGCACCAATGGTCTAGTGATAGAATAGTATCCTGCTGCAATACAGACCTCGATTCGATTCCCAGATGGTATATTTTTTAATTACATAATACATAATTAAAATACCGACCGACTTTGGTCGGAAAAAAGCAACCAACTTCAGTCGAATTTTTCGGTAATTATTTTTTGAATTTAATTGACCGACCAAAATCGGTTAGAAAATACCGACCAAAGTTGGTCGGTTAGCTCTACCGATGTTACGATTACCGACTGCCACGAATCGGTCGGTTTTCGATCGATTTTTGTCAATTACCGACCAACATCGGTCGGTTTTTCCTGTTTTTTTAGTAGTGGCTTGTCAACAGTTCCTACTAAATAAGGAACCAACCAGGGATACAATTAGTAGTGGATCTGAATGTAAACAATCGGGACAAGGACACAACTAAAGCAAAGGCAGTGGCAACAAATTACCCTCATAAAGATTGTTCTTCCAGTAGTGATACGAATAAGAATGACGGTGGAAATTTTTCAAAAAATCAAAAAGATGATTATCAGGATACTACAAAAAGAGGTAGAAGTGAAACCAGAAAGAGTGGTAAAAAGCAAAGAACCAAGACTCATCCTTCACAAAGAAGGAAACAAAAAGAGGATAATACCCCACTAAGTTCTTATGATTAGTGCAATTTTCTGGAACATTAGAGGGGTGAGGTCCAAAAAACCATTCACGGGCTTAAAAAATTGATTGATATCAATAATACTCAATTTGTTGCTATCTATGAGCCTTTTATTGCAAAAGAGAAAGTTGATGTATACAGAAAATTCCTTGGTTACCAACACTGCTTATCCAACACTAATGGTCAAATTTGTTTTTTGGGAATGCTTACAATCAAACAGATGTTCTCACTGATAGTGAACAATATATCAGCATCAAGATGAATAAGGCTATTGGCACATAAGATATTTTCATTACTGCAGTTTATGCTAAATGCAACTCAACAGAAAGAAGGGATCTTTGGTATAACTTAGAACAAGATAACCAGAAGATAGATGGCCCTTGGTGTATAGGGGTGATTTTAATATTATTCTTGATCCTGCTGAGAAACTAGGGGGTAAACCTATAGGATATATCGAAGTCTTGAATTCCAAAGTTGCTTGAATAGTAGCGGAGTTACATAAATTGATTACACAGGCCCAAACTTTACTTGGTGTAATAATAGAAGGCCTAAGAAATGAATTTGGAAGAGGCTAGATAGAGTTTTTGTGAACGGGTATGTGCATGGGAAAGTTACTCAGCCATTTCTTGGCTTTTGGAACAACTCTCGGCACGTTCGAGGACGAACGTATGTTTAAGTGGGGGGAGGGGGGGATGTAACGACCTGGCCGGTCGTTTCCGGAGTTATAGCCCTATTTCCCCCATTTCTATTTCCTTTATGCTCTTAAGCTATATTATGATATACCGGGTTAGTTGGTTCGGGCCCGGAATAGTTTCGGAGTGGAATGAGACACTTAGTTTCTTATTTAGAACCTTAAGTTGGAAAAGTCAATCGGATATTGATCTATATATAAACGATATCGGATTTGAATTCTGATGGTTCCGTTAGCTCTGTTAGATGATTTTGGACTTAGGAGCACGTCCGAAATGTGATTTGGAGGTCCGAGGTAGAATTAGGCTTGAATTGGCGAAATTAAAAATTTGGCGATTTCGGTCGGCATTGGAAAATTTGATATTGGGGTCGGAATGGAATTCCGAAAGTTGGAGTAGGTTTGTAGTGTCATTTGTGATGTGTGTGCAAAATTTGAGATCATTCGGACGTGGTTTGGTTGGTTTCGGCATCGGTTCTGAATTTGGAAATTTAGAAGTTCTTAGGCTTGAATCCGAGGGTAATTTGGTGTTTGGATGTTGTTTTGAGTGATTCGAAGGTTCGAATAAGTTTGTATGTTGATATATGACTTGTTGGTATTTTTAGTTGAGGTCTCGAGGGCCTCGGGGTGATTCCGGGTGGTTAACGGATTTGTCGAAGTTGGAATTTGCAGCTGGAGCTGCTGCTTCTGATATTTTCGCACCTGCGGAAGAAAGGGTCACAAGTGCAAGGCCGTTGGTGCGCGTGGGGAGTGTGTAGGTGAGGGCGATGCTGGGCCAAGGCTGGGAATGTAGGTATGAAGAATTGGCTGCATCTGCGAGCCCGCAGGTGCGAGGCCTTAAGCGAAGATGTGGAGATGTGAATTTTGGGCTGGTTTCGCAGATGAGCACAGGGACCGCAGATGCGAGTCCGCAGGTGCGAGAAAGGTGTACGCATGTGCGGAAGCTGGGGGATTAAGTGAGTTGCGCATGTGCGGCTCCTTGGACCGTAGGTGCAGTCGCGCGGGTGCGAGAAAATGGCCGCAGGTGTGAAAAACCTAGGCAGAAACCATAAATATAACCCTTCGCGATTTTGGTGCATTCTTCACCATTTCTATTCAGTTGTTGGAGCTTTTAGGAGAGATTTGAAGAGGGAATCAAGAGGGTTTCATTGAGGTAAATTACTTGAGCCCTAATACTTGTATATATGGGGATTTTTCATTGTTTAATCATGGTAATTAGTGAAAATGAAGGGTTAGGGCTTGGAATATTTGGAAAGTAATTTAAGGATTTCAAGGAACAAACGATGTCGGAATTTGATGAATTTGGTATGGTTAGACTCGTGAGTGAATGAACTTTCTAGTTTTGTGAATTTTGTCGGATTTCGAGATGTGGGCCCGAGGGGCGGGTTTGAGCCAATTTCGGATTTTCGTCTAGTTTTGAAGCTTTCTTGTGGAATTCATTCCATTAGCGTATATTGATGGTATTGTACTGATTGTGAATAGATTTCGAGCATTTGGAGGCTGAGTCCATAGGCAAGAGCATTGCGGGGTAGAGATTTGACCGGTTTGAGGTAAATAACGATTGTAAATCTAGTCCTGAGGGTATGAAACCCCGGATTTCATATTATTCTACTATTTTTATGACGCACATGCTAGGTGATGGGCGTGTGGGCGTGCACTATTGGGGATTTATGACTTGGTCCGTCCCATAGCAATTGTAAAGTTGCATACTTTGCTGAAACCATATGATACTTATATGTTTTAGAAAGAATTTCTGTAAATTTGGCTGAATACCATGTTTGGGCCTTGCGCCAATGCTGTTTGGACCCTTAGGGGCTGTTTCTTACCATCCTCTTATTGTTTTCGATTGAAATCTATACTCGGTCATGTTTATACTTGTTTACCGCATAACTCAGTTTTATGACTCTATTTTGATCCATATAAATGTTTTGGGCCGAATGCCCTGTTTAAATGAAATGCCCGAGTGGCTTGAGAGGTTTATGACTGAGTGAGGCCGAGGGCCTGATTTGTGAGGATGAGTGTGGATCGGGGCTGCCCGCCTGCAGCATACTTTTTTATTTTAGCACGTGAGTTGTCCATGTAGCACGTGAGTTGTCCATGCAGATTATAGCGCTTGGGCTGAAGGAGCCCCTCCGGAGTCTGTACACACCCCCAGTGAGTGCAGGTACCTACTGAGTGCGAGTGCCGAGTGCCGAGTGACTGGGAGGCATGAGTGATTGTGAGGTATGCCCGAGTGGCAAGAGTGATTGTGAGGTATGCCCGAGTGGCACGAGTGACTGTGAGGTTTGCCCGAGGAGCTGTATATGAGTGATGTTTTGCCCGAGGGGTTGTTTATGATTTCATCATTTTGCTCACCTTTGCATTTTTCCTCTGTTTGAAAACTGTTGAAAAATATCTTTAAATGATTCTTACTGAAACTGGGTCTAAACGAGATGTTTTGATTAAAATTCTGATTTTAAAAGCATGTGGTATTTTACTGAGATTTCCTGATATAAACGTTATATGCTTTGTTGCTCGTCACTACTGCTCAGTCTTTATTTATTGTTGTTACTTACTGAGTTGGCGTACTCACGTTACTCCCTGCACCTTGTGTGCAGATCCAGGTATAGCTGGACACGGTAGCGGTTGTTGATTGTTCTGATTGCAGATTTTTCCGGGGATAGCAAGGTAGCTGCGTGGCGATCGCAGTCCTGCTCTTCTCCCTCTTATCTTCCTCTTGTTGTATTTAGCTATTTTTCAGGCTGAGTTAGCCTTGATATTGTTAGACAGATTATAGTAGATGCTCATGACTAGTAACACCCCGATGTCGGGCTTTTCCTTCCGCACTTTTATTTTTATTGGAACTCCTTTACGAAGGTTTTTATGTTAAATAACATTGAAATTATCTTTGAGATAAAAATATCATTTTGTTTTGGAAATGAGTCGGCTTGCCTAGTTCCACGATAGGCGCCATCACGACAGGGGTTAGTTCGGTTCGTGACAATGTCCTTAAGACTTAATCCTTTCCTGCATAAACTTATTTCTGCCAACCAAAGTAGTTTTGTTAAAGATAGGTTAATTTTTGAAAATGTTTTACTTGCTCAAGAGATTATCCTTATTATCTCTGAAAATAATAAGGGTGGTAATATTGTGATCAAGCTTGATATGGGTAAAACGCATTTTATTATGTCTGTCTTGAATAGATTTTATTTTTCTGAAGATTGGATTAGTATGGTTTATAATCTTATCTCTAATGTTTGGTATTCTATCATTGTGAATGGTTCTAGATATGGTTTTTTCTCTTCCTCTCAAGGTCTCAAGCAGAGGGATCCGCTCTTTCCTTCTTTATTTATTATTGCTGCTGAGGTTTTGTCTAGATTTCTTAATAAACTATACCACCAGCCTAAGTTCATCCCTTTCTCAATGGCTGATAGGCTTCCTAAAATCAATCATTTAGCCTATGTAGATGATATTATTATTTTTTGCAATGGTAATTCTGAATCTATTAATCTTGTTATGAAACAACTTAGAAACTATGAAAAGAGTTCTGGTCAATTGGTTAATAGGGACAAGAGTTTCTTTTTGACTGCTCCTAAGACTGTTGCTAATAGGATTAATTGAATTAGGAATTTTACTAGTTTTATGGACTGGAATTTTTCTTTCAACTATCTAGGTTGTCCTTTATATGTGGGTAAAAAAATCCATAATATGCATTATTTTGGTTGCTCTGATGGTAAGCACTCTCCACTTCCAACCAATGGGTTGTGAGTTCGAGTCACCCCAAGAGCAAGGTGGGGAGTTCTTGGAGGGAAGGATGCCGAGGGTCATTTGGAAACAGTCTCTCTACCCTAGGGTAAGGGTAAGGTCTGCGTACACACTACCCTCCCTAGACCCCACTAGTGGAATTATACTGGGTTGTTGTTGTTGTTGTTGTTATTGTTGGGTTAAAGATTTTTTCTAATTAAAGTGACAAACTTGAGGAGGGATTATTTTATTTACAGAGTCGCCACTTGGAATTGATTTTTTCCGGTGTTCCAAGTCACCTTTTATTTGAATCCCTATTCAAAAGAAGATTTGACTCTTTTATTATTGATCTGTGAAAAAAAAGCCCGGGTAAAAAATTTTGTTGATCGGGGAGAAGGTGTAAGGCATTCCCCAAGTCTCGTGATTCTAGCATGGTCGCTTTATTGACTACAACTTGGGTTGAATTAATTTTGGATAAACTATGATTTATTGGTTTCCATATTTTATCTATCTGCTTTTAATCATTAAAATATGGGATTATCCTTGAAATGAATCATGTGTGAATCTATTTTATTTATTGTACCAAAATCATGTCATGCGTATGTGTATATAATTAATAATATTTTATTATACTAAGATTATTTTGCCCAAAGTTGCGCGAACGCATATTTAAATTTTAATTTTGGAAATCATAACTATGTCACGCGAACGTGTATATAATCACGATAATTTATTTATTAATACGTGCCTAAAGCATGAAGAAATCTAAAACATTAATCTAAAGCATGAAGAAATTACATAAACAATATAATAACTCGTAGCATGGAAACACATATCATTCGCATAGAAGAACTAAACAAGAGCTTAAACATTTAAGTGTTGAATTACAGAGAGAACACACCAACCAATCTTGAAGGTAGAAAATTATGAACAAGTACCTCTGATCAGAAACCCCGATGACGACCTCAACAACAACCTCCTGTTAGTGGTATTTGGGGTAAGTTTCAGCTGCTATTTTGTGGATTTCGCAGTTATTTTTTGAAAGTTTGGTGGTTGTTTTGTAGCTGGTTTTGCAGCTGATTTTCGCTACTCTTTTTGCCTGTTTTAGCAGCTAATTTTGCTATGACTTTTTGGGGTGGGTTTTAGGTGCTAATTTTTGAGAAGCTAAAGCACCTCAACTTTTTTTTTTTTGGAGAAGGAGCCCACAACTTTTGGGTGATAGAGCTCTTTTTGAAGAAAGAAAATAGAGGGAATGGGTTCGGTCCCTTTAGTGTGAAAATGAGTGTGTGTTTTTATAGAGTGTTTTTGGGATGTGAATTGGATAGCATGAGTCAAAAAGTGTGTGTTGTGCATAGAGAATAAGAAAAATCCCTGAGAGAAAACGTGTGGTCCCCCAGTCCATGTGCAGGTGAATTGTAACCCATTTTGTTCATTTATGAGGGGTCCACCTACCTAGGGTAAGGGTAAGGTCTGCGTACACACTACCCTCCCTAGACCCCACTAGTGAAATTATACTGGGTTGTTGTTGTTGTTGTTGTTATTGTTGGGTTAAAGATTTTTTCTAATTAAAGTGACAAACTTGAGGAGGGATTATTTTATTTACAGAGTCGCCACTTGGAATTGATTTTTTCCGGTGTTCCAAGTCACCTTTTATTTGAATCCCTATTCAAAAGAAGATTTGACTCTTTTATTATTGATCTGTGAAAAAAAAGCCCGGGTAAAAAATTTTGTTGATCGGGGAGAAGGTGTAAGGCATTCCCCAAGTCTCGTGATTCTAGCATGGTCGCTTTATTGACTACAACTTGGGTTGAATTAATTTTGGATAAACTATGATTTATTGGTTTCCATATTTTATCTATCTGCTTTTAATCATTAAAATATGGGATTATCCTTGAAATGAATCATGTGTGAATCTATTTTATTTATTGTACCAAAATCATGTCATGCGTATGTGTATATAATTAATAATATTTTATTATACTAAGATTATTTTGCCCAAAGTTGCGCGAACGCATATTTAAATTTTAATTTTGGAAATCATAACTATGTCACGCGAACGTGTATATAATCACGATAATTTATTTATTAATACGTGCCTAAAGCATGAAGAAATCTAAAACATTAATCTAAAGCATGAAGAAATTACATAAACAATATAATAACTCGTAGCATGGAAACACATATCATTCGCATAGAAGAACTAAACAAGAGCTTAAACATTTAAGTGTTGAATTACAGAGAGAACACACCAACCAATCTTGAAGGTAGAAAATTATGAACAAGTACCTCTGATCAGAAACCCCGATGACGACCTCAACAACAACCTCCTGTTAGTGGTATTTGGGGTAAGTTTCAGCTGCTATTTTGTGGATTTCGCAGTTATTTTTTGAAAGTTTGGTGGTTGTTTTGTAGCTGGTTTTGCAGCTGATTTTCGCTACTCTTTTTGCCTGTTTTAGCAGCTAATTTTGCTATGACTTTTTGGGGTGGGTTTTAGGTGCTAATTTTTGAGAAGCTAAAGCACCTCAACTTTTTTTTTTTTGGAGAAGGAGCCCACAACTTTTGGGTGATAGAGCTCTTTTTGAAGAAAGAAAATAGAGGGAATGGGTTCGGTCCCTTTAGTGTGAAAATGAGTGTGTGTTTTTATAGAGTGTTTTTGGGATGTGAATTGGATAGCATGAGTCAAAAAGTGTATGTTGTGCATAGAGAATAAGAAAAATCCCTGAGAGAAAACGTGTGGTCCCCCAGTCCATGTGCAGGTGAATTGTAACCCATTTTGTTCATTTATGAGGGGTCCACCTATAAAGAGTAGAAGTAACTTTCTTTTTATTAAGAAACTTTAGTCTAACTTCATAACAAATTTATTCTTTTTTTATCTCGAGTTTTTCCTTTTTGCTTTTCATCTTATTTTTTTTTTCATTTTCTTAAGTGAAATCTAAAATATCAAAATTAAAGTTAAAACTATTTAATACTAAAAAGAAAAATGGTAAAATATTTAAATATAGTAAAAAATTAGGTGCTCACAGAACTTAGTAAGAACTTCTAGACCAAAGCATCAATTTTTAAGTAAGGTATGACATTCTTGTATCCCTTTTAAAATGTCTTTTTTAGTTTGGAGATTATGAGAGGCAAACTTCCATTTGATGACATTATTGCCAAGTTTGGTAAGCCTCTAGTTTATAGGTGTAACTGTTGTGTTACTCAGAATAATGAAACTATGCATCATGTCTTCATGGAAGGAAAAGCTGCCAGTTATGTATGAAAACTTTTTGGCTACCCTCTTGGAATTTGTGATCACCCTCATCCTATTAGATATATATTAGACACTTGGTGGCAAACTAGCTATGTTAATGATGTTCATAAATTGGTGCTACATATTACTCCTATAATTATATGTTGGGTGAATATTGTGCTTGCAGGTATGGAAATTAGAAAAAGTTTAGCTTGTACAAACTGAAGCAACATGTCTGTTGGATCGTGGAGGTAGCAACCAAGAAAGCTTATCCAAATTGTAATCTTACAATGCCTTGGAGCAGATTCTGTGAAACTCTAACAAGGATGCATCCAATTCCAAGAACTACTGTTGTCTATTGGGAAAAACCAGAGCAAGGTGGCCTCAAGATAAAAACCAATGGTAACTTTAAAAAACGAAAATGGTGAAAATTTTAAATATAGTCAAAAATTAGGTGCTCACAGCATGCCCCTCTTTTCTTAGAAACATGAAGAGTTTTCAAGCAAATACAAGGTGAGCCGTGTGACTAATGTTTTACCAACCCATTATTCAAAAAAGGAAAATAAACAAAAGGGAAGGGTGCAACCGAGTTCTGGTTGTGGACAGCCTACATATCCCGGGTTATAAGAGAATCATGTAGCGTGTAGTTCAAGGAGAGTGATGGAATAATGAGTTGGAGAGTCGAGTGAGGTTCCGTCGAGGCTCCGGTCCACGGTCTTGTTTAATACATCAGAAATAAAAAGAAAATTACATTAAAGAAAAGGAAAATACAAGATCCTGTCTATAAGTTTTCTGAAACTTGATCTTGTGTCTTGACTAGTTCTTCATGCAGACTGGATGCTTGCTAGCTGCAGGTGCTAGTTTATTCTTCTATGACTTCTTCTAATCAAAACGGAAAATACAATGCTCGTGCCTTCAGTCATGTCTTTAGCAATTCACATCTTTTCATCCACTTCTGCATTTTGGATACACTTATTTTTATTTTCTTTTCTTTATTCTAGATTGAGAATTCTTCTTTTTGTCATCTCGAACCCTGTGCCTCGAGGTAAAACCTGCTCAGACATCAAAACAAATAAACAAACGAAATTCTTCAACCCCAATTTTTGCTAGAAAAATTTCGTGAGTTATTGTAACAAAATTCTAAACTACTTCTTTATTAAAAATACTAAAGTGGTGTACCCTACATTTAAGTTCAAATCAACTAGGGAGTGGTATACCTTATGTTACTAAAAGGAAATGTAACCAGGGTCAGGGGTTGGTACCTGTACTATGGAAGAGGAATGTAACCAGAGGTTGGTACCTTGTATTCCCGAAAGGAGTATAACCAGGGGTTGGTACCCTGTATCACCGAAAGGAGTGTAACCAGGGGTTGGTACCCTTATCGAAAGGAATGTAACCAGGGGTTGGAACCCAGTATTACTGAGAATAAATGTAACCAGGGGTTGGTACCCTGTGTTACTAGAAGAAGTGTAACCAGGGATTGGCACCTTATATTACTGAGGAGGAATATAACCAGGGGTCGGTACCCTTTATTACTGAAAGGAATGTAACCAAGGCTTGGTACCCTATATTACCGAAGATGAATATAACTAGGGGTTGGTACCCTGTATTACCGAAATTAATATAACCATGGGTTGGTAACCAGTATCACTGAAGTGGAATATAACCAGTGGTTGGTACCCTGGTTTACTGAAAGGAATGTAACCATGGTTTGGTACCTTGTATTACTGAAAGGAAAGTAAGAAAGGATTGGCGCCCTGTATTACTGAGAAGGAATTGTAACCAGGGGTTGGCACCCTGTATTACTGAGAAGGAATGTGACCAGGGGTTGGCACCTTGTATTACCTAAAGGAATGTAACCAGGGGTTGGCACCCTGTATTACTTAAGAGAGTGTAACCATGGGTTGACACCTTGTATTACTGAAAGGAAATGTAACCAGGGGTTGGTACCCTATATTACTGCAAAAGAATGTAACCAGGGGTTGGTACCATGTATTCCTAAAAAGTAATATACCCAGGGGTTAGTACCCTATATTAAAGAAAAGGAAACATAACCATAGGTTGACGCCCTGTATTACTGAGATGGAAATATAACAAGGGGTTGGCGCCTTCTTTACTGGAAAGGAAAGGTAACCAGGGGTTGGCGCCCTGTATTACTGAAAAGGAAATGTAACCAGGGGTTGGCACCCTGTATTACTGAGAAGGAAATGTAATCAGGGGTTGGCGCCCTATATTACTGAAAAGAAATGTAACCAGGGGTTAGCGTTGTAACGACCCACCCGGTCGTTTTGAGAGTTAGAGCCCCGAACCCCTATTAACTGCTTTACCCAAATCTATTTCTGCTATTGTGACTTGCCGGGATGATTAGCTAAATTAGTTACTCATATTTATATTTACATTATGCAATTTATTTGAATAGATTCGGGCCATTTGGAGTCGGATACTCGTGGCAAGAACATGTTATCGAGGTGATTTGAGCGGTTCGAGGTAAGTGGCTTGCCTAACCTTGTGTTGGGGACTTTCCCCTTAGGATGTCTTGATATTATTTGGTGTGTGGGCGCCGTGTACGTGAGGTGACGAGTACGTACATGGGCTGTTATTGCAAAAATCCCGTTTATCCTTTTTAAATCATAAATTGCTTCTCTTATTAAATTGCACTAATATGCTTAATTATTTAGTTTAGACTAGAAAAGTATGCTTACGTGTTTTAACTGCCTATTTGACATTCTGTGCGCTATGCTTAGTTAAATCCATATTCCCTTATCTGTGTTCAGTATAAACTGTATAATTCGATGTTATACCTGCCATTTCATCTTGCGTTGCATATTTAAATTGGGACTACGGACGTATTCCGGGAGATCCCCCCCTTGTTTTGCATATTTACTTTGGGACTACAGACGTATTCCGGGAGATCCCCCAGCACTGCATATTTACTTTGGGACTACGGACGTATTTCAGGAGATTCCCCTGTACTGCATATTTACTTTGGGACTACGGACGTATTCAGGGAGATCCCCCAGCACTGCATATTCATTCGGAACTACTGGACAGTATCCCGGGAGATTTCCCACTGTGTTTACCTTGTTTTGAGCCGAGGGCTCCCTTAACTGTTAAATTTTCGAGAATTTCTCTAACTATGTTACCGTAAATTTTACTTATATCTTTTACTATTTAATTTATTATATTTACTCTGATAGGGACTTGACCTGACCTCGTCACTACTCGACCGAGGCTAGGCTTGGCACTTACTGGGTACCATTGTGGTGTACTCATGCCCTTCCTGCACATCTTTTCGTGTGCATATCCAGGTACGAGCTATCAGCCTTGGGGTTAGTGTGTGCTGCTGATTCTAGGAGACTTCAAGGTACTCCTGCTTGCGTCCGCAGATCTTCGGAGTCCCCTTCTACTCCCTCGCCTAGAGACTTTCTTTATTATCTTCAGACTTTTGTATAGAGCTACATAGATTATAGCAACTTGTGACTTATGATATTCCGGATCTTGGGATTATTTTGTATATTCCGAGTGGTACTACTCTTGGCTATTTATAATATGTTGTTTATCTTTAAAATATTGTGTTTCTTTATATTTTTCGCAATATTAGGCTTACCTAGTCGTAAAGACTAGGTGCCATCACGACACCTTACAGAGGGATAATTTGTGTCGTGATAAGTTGGTATCAG
The DNA here is from genome assembly GCF_000390325.3 of Nicotiana tomentosiformis. NCBI lineage: Eukaryota > Viridiplantae > Streptophyta > Magnoliopsida > Solanales > Solanaceae > Nicotiana > Nicotiana tomentosiformis. The sequence goes on from NC_090818.1 coordinate 24,809,858, forward strand.
AGCACTAGGTTCATAGGAGTCGCAAGTCACAACCCGGTTTATTAGAATCATACGGATCGTTGCGGAGACATCCGTACTTATCTTCGGGAGGATATGTAACTGTTAAGAATAATCATATTTCTTGATTTCCTTGTCGTGCGAGTTATTGACACCAGAAATTCTAAGATTCTATTCTATTTTTTCTCACAGATGGTGAAGACCCGTACTAGGAGGACCGACGATCAGGCACCCGAGCCCCCTATCAGAGCCGCCAGAGGCCGGGGTCGAGGTAGAAGACGACCACGCGGTGCAGCCTGAGCACCAGCGAGAGCTGCGTCAGATGAGCCCCCAGCAGCTCGAGCTGGAGGGCCAGCACCGGAGATCCCTATTGTTACTCCAGCCCTCCAGGAGACTTTAACTCAGTTCTTAAGCATGTTCAGCACTCTGGCTCAGGCTGGACTATTTCCGATAGCTCCCACTACATCTCAGGTCAGGGGAGGGGCACAAACTCCCGTAGCCCGCACTCCTGAACAGAGGGTCCAGGTTGATCAGGCCCCAGAGTATATTCCTATGCCCCCAGTGGCTCCGGTTCAGCATGAGATCAGGGTAGCTACTTCTGAGGCAGAGCAGCTCTGACTTGAGAGGTACAAGAAGTACCACCCACCTACTTTCAGTGGACTAGCTTCAGATGATGCTCTGGGTTTTCTTGAGGAGTGTCATCGTATTCTCCGCACTATGGGAATTGTGGAGACAAGTGGGGTTTCTTTCTCCGCTTTCCAGTTGAGGGGAGCAGCATATCAGTGGTGGCGTGCCTATGAGCTGAGTAGTCCGGACGAGGCAGCCTCACTCACTTGGACTCAGTTTTCAGAGATGTTCTTGCATGAGTATGTTCCTCAGAGCCTCAGGGATGCTTGGCACGCAGAGTTTGAGCTGTTGCATCAGGGTGCTATGACTGTGTTAGAGTATGCAGTCTGTTTCAGTGAGTTAGCTCGCCATGCACCGACTCTGGTTGCTACAGTCAGAGAGAGGGTTCGTCGCTTCATTGAGGGACTCCACCCCAGTATTCAGACTAGTATGGCCAGGGAGTTGGAGATGGACATCACATATCAGCAGGCAGTGAGCATTACCAGGAGAGTGGAGGGCATGTTCGCCCGGGATAAAGAGGAGAGAGAGTCCAAGACGTCTCGAGAGACTGGTCATTATTCAGGAGCTCATGCACCAACAACACGCTATGGTAGGGGTTTTGTGAGTCGCCATGTTCATTCAGCTCTTCCAGCAGCCAGCGGTGTTCCAGCTCCTCCTAGACCTTAGGAGCCCTATTATGCACTGCCAGTATCCAGTATGCCTCCTACTCGGGGTGCTATTACCGGCTAGTCCAGCAGGCCATGTCCGAGTTAGTCTTAGCCGCCGCATCCTCTGAGAGGTTGTTTTGAGTGTGGTGATACTCGTCACCTGGTTAGAGACTGCCCTAGAGCCAGGAGGGTGCACCTCCACAGATTTATCAGCCTCCACGTGCTCCACCGAGTCCTTTGGCCATTCTTCCAGCACCAGCTGCCACCCCGTCTCCCCAGCCAGCTCGAGGTGGAGGTCGGGGAGGTTGAGGTCGAGGTCACCCTAGAGGGGGAGGCCAGGCCAGGCCAGGTACTATGCCCTTCCAGCCCGTTCAGAGGCCGTTGCTTTAGATTCAGTCATCGCAGGTATCGTCCCTGACTGTCATAGGGATGCATCAGTATTATTTGACCTAGGCTCTATGTATTCATATGTGTCTTCTTATTTTGCTCCACATTTGGGGATATCTCGGGATTCTTTGAGTTCCCCTGTTTATGTATTTACTCTTGTGGGAGATTCTCTCGTTGTGGACCATGTATATCGGTCGTGTTTGATTGCTCTTAGTGGTTTTGAGACTAGAGCCAATTTGTTATTACTCAGTATGGTAGATTTTGATGTTATCTTGGGCATGGACTGTTTGTCGACCCATTATGCTATTCTTGATTGTCACGCTAAGACCGTGACGCTGGCTATGCCAGGTTTGCCGAGATTAGAGTGTAGAGTACCTTAGAGTATACTCCCCGCAGGGTCATTTCATTTCTTAAGGCTAAGCGAATGGTTGTGAAGGGATGTGATGCATATTTGGCCTATGTGAGAGATGTCAGTATTGATACCCCTACAGTCGAGTCAGTTCCAGTAGTGAGGGAATTTCCAGGTGTGTTTCCAGCTGATCTTTCGGGTATGCCGCCCGATAGAGATATTGATTTCGGCATTGATTTGTTGCCGGGCACTCAGCCTATTTCTATTCCTCCCTACCATATGGATCCTCCTGAGTTGAAGGAGCAGTTGCAGGAGTTGCTTGATAAGGGCTTCATCACGCCCAGTGTATCACCTTGGGGTACTCCGGTCTTATTTGTGAAGAAGAAGGATGGTTCTATGCATATGTGTATTGATTATCGGCAGTTGAACAAGGTTACAGTGAAGAACATCTATCCTTTGCCTCGTATTGATGATTTATTTGATCAGTTACAGGGTGCCAGGGTGTTTTCCAAGATTGACTTGCATTATGGCTATCATCAGTTGAAGATTCGGGAGACGGATATCCCGAAGATTGCTTTCAGGACCAGATATGGTCACTATGAGTTTCTTGTCATGTCATTTGGGTTGACCAATGCCCCAGCAGCCTTTATGTATTTGATGCACAGTGTATTCCGACCTTATCTTGATTCCTTCGTCATTGTGTTTATTGACGACATCCTGGTATATTCCCGGTCTCGGGAAGATCATGAGCAACACCTGAGGACCGTGCTTCAGACTTTGAGGGAGAAGAAATTGTATGCAAAAATTTTTAAGTGTGAATTCTGGCTTGATTCAGTGGTATTCTTGGGCCACATAGTGTCTTGTGATGAGATCAAGGTAGATCCGAAGAAGGTGGAGGCAGTGCAGAGTTGGCCTAGACTGTCATCAACTACGGAGATCCGCAATTTCCTTGGTTTGGCAGGGTATTACCGTCGCTCTGTGGAGGGATTTTTACCCATTGTAGCACCTATGACCAGGCTGACCCAGAAGGGTGCTACGTTCAGGTGGACCGAGAAGTGTGAGCAGAGCTTTCAGAAGCTCAAGATAGCTTTGATTACAACCCTAGTATTAGTATTGCCTACAGGTTCGAGGTCCTACACTGTCTATTGTGATGCCTCGAGGATTAGCCTTGGAGCGGTATTGATGTAGGATGGTGGGGTGATTGCCTACGCATCTAGACAGTTGAAGGTGCACGAGAAGAATTATCCAGTTCATGATCTCGAGTTAGCAGCTATTGTTCACGCCCTGAAGATGTGGCGTCATTATTTGTATGGTGTTCCCTGAGAGATTTACACTGATCACTAGAGTTTGCAGTACTTGTCCATGCAGAAGGACCTTAATTTGTGTCAGCGGAGGTGGTTGGAGCTACTTAAAGACTATGATATCACTATATTATACCACCCGGGGAGGGCCAATGTAGTGGCCGACGCCTTGAGTCACCGGGTAGAGAGTTTGGGGAGTTTGGCATATCTTCCGGCAGCTGAGAGGCCCTTAGCCTTGGATATTCAGGCCTTAGCCAACCAGTTCGTAAGATTGGATATTTCAGAGCCTAGCCGGGGTATTAGCTTGTCTGGTTGCTCGGTCTTCTCTTTATGACCGTATCAGGGAGCGCCAGTATGATGATCCTCATCTTCTAGTTCTTCAGGACAGGGTTCGGTGAGGTGATGCCAGAGATGTGACTATTGGTGATGACAGTGTGATGAGGATGCAGGGCTGGATCTGTGTGCCCAATGTAGATGGGCTTCCAGAGTTGATTCTCGAGGAGGCCCACAGCTCACGGTACTCTATTCATCCCGGTATTGCGAAGATGTACCAGGATTTGAGACAACACTACTGGTAGAGGAGGATGAAGAAGGATGTAGTTGGGTTTGTGGCCAAGTGTCTCAACTGTCAACAGGTCAAATATGAGCACCAGAGGCCGGGTGGATTACTTCAGAGGTTAGAGATCCTAGAGTGGAAGTGGGAACGGATCACCATGGAATTTTTAGTTGGACTTCCACGGACTTTGAGAAGGTTCGATGCTATTTGGGTGATCGTGGATCGGTTGACCAAGTCAGCTCATTTTATTCCAGTGTTGACCACTTATTCTTCTGAGAGGTTAGCTGAGATTTATATCAGAGAGATTGTCCGCCTTCATGGTATTACAGTATCCATCATTTCAGACAGAGGTACACAGTTCATATCACGGTTTTGGAGAGCCGTACAGTAGGAGTTGGGTACTAGGGTGGAGTTGAGCACAGCCTTTCACCCTCAGAAGGACAGGCAGTCCGAGCGCACAATTCAGATTCTTGAGGATATGCTCCGTGCCTGTGTGATGGAGTTTAGAGGGTCATGGGATTGATACTTGCCACTTGCAGAGTTCGCTTACAACAACAGTTACCAGTCCAGCATTCAGATGGCACCGTATGAGGCTTTGCATGGTAGGCAGTGCCGGTCCCTAGTGGGATGGTTTGAGCTGGGCGAGGCCCGATTGTTGGGTACCGATTTGGTCTAGGATGCCCTGGATAAAGTGAAGGTGATTCAGGAGAGACTTCGCACAGCCCAGTCCAGGCAGAAGAGTTATGCAAACCGTAAGGTTCGTGATTTGGCATTTATGGTTGGTGAGCGGGTCTTGCTTCGGGTATCGCCTATGAAGGGTGTCATGAGGTTCAGGAAGAAGGGCAAGCTGAGCCCGAGATTCATTGGTCCTTTTGAGATATTGCAGCGAGTTGGGGAGGTTTCTTATGAGCTTGCCTTGCCTCCCAGCCTAGCAAGAGTTCACCTGGTATTCCACATGTCTATGCTCCGGAAGTATCATGGTGATACGACTCATGTATTGGATTTTAGCTCAGTCCAGTTGGACAAAGTTCTATCTTATGTTGAGGAGCCAGTAGCCATTTTGGACAGGCAGGTCAGAAAGCTCAGATCAAAGAATATTGCTTTAGTAAAGGTCCAGTGGAGGGGTCAGCCGGTCGAGGAGGTGACTTGGGAGACCGAGCAGGATATGCGCAGCCAGTACCCTCATCTTTTCACAGTTACAGGTATGTCTTTATACTCGTTCGAAGACGAACGATTGTTTTAAGAGTGGGAGGATGTAATGACCCGGCCGGTCATTTTGAGAGTTAGAGCCCCGAACCCCTATTAACTGCTTTCCCCAAATCTATTTATGCTATTGTGACTTGCCGGGATGATTGGTTTTGAGTTTCAGAGTGTTTTGGGACACCTAGTCTCTAAATGAGAGCTTAAGCCTTAAGATTTGGACCGTAGTCGAAACTGTGTGAAGACGACTCCGGAATGGAATTTCTCCGTTCCGTTAGCTCCGTTAGGTGATTTTGGGTTTAGGAGCGTGTCCGAATTGTGTTTTGGAGGTTCGTAGCTCATTTAGGCTTGAAATGGCGAAAGTCGAATTTTTGGAGTTTTGAACCGGTAGTGGAATTTTTGATATCAGGGTCGTTTTACAATTCCGAAAGTTGGAGTAGGTCCGTAATTTTGATTATGACTTGTGCGCAAAATTTGAGGTCAATCGGACGTGATTTGATAGGTTTCGGCATCGGTTGTAGAATTTTGAAGTTTCAAGTTCTTTAAGTTTGAATTGGAGGGTGATTCGTGATTTTAGCGTTGTTTGATGTGATTTGAGAGCTTGACTAATTTAGTATGGTGTTTTAGGACTGTTTGGTATGGCTGGTCAAGGTCCCGAGGGCCTCGGGTATGTTTCGGATGCTCAACGAGTCATCTTTTGACTTAGAGAAGTGGTAGATTTCTGGTGTTTTATTGCAGAAAAATCCTTCATCGCGTTCGCGAGAGGTGCCTCACGATTGCGTAGAGCATCTGGGAAAGGCAGCGAAGTTTTCCTTCGCGTTCACGATGTTGTTCCCGCATTCGCGAAGGTGTGGGACCTTAAGCCTACGCGTTCGCGATATGGTCCTCGTGTTCACGTAAAAGGAACGGGGCAGAGGAAGCTTCGAGCATTAAGCCTACGCGTTCGCGAAGAGGTTCCCGCATTCGCAAAGGGTCCGTCAGTGGAAGGTACACGTTCACGAGAGTCCCCTTGCATTCTCGAAGGAGGAATTTTGGGCTAGTGGAAGATTGTTCATCGCGTTCACGAAGAAGAATGCATCTGGGCAGAATTTAAGGTTCAAAAACGAGGGTTGAGCTCATACCACAAAAATTTGATTGGGAGCTCGGTAGAAGGTGAAATTTGGAGAGATTTTCGAAGGAAGTTTTTGGGTAATGATTCCTAACTCCTTTATGGTTATATTCCACTAATCTAAGGTTGATTTTATCGTTTAATTTCGGATTTGGGGTGAAAATTTGAGAAAGATTCCTAGGCCGAATTTTGGGGTTTTGATCGAGATTTTGGTATTGGATTTGAGCAATTTTGGTACGAGTAAACTCATGAGTGAATGAGTGTTCGTATTTTGCAACTTTTACCCGATTCCGAGACGTGGGCCCGGGGTGACTTTTTGGGCGTTTTTCCTAATTTCACACTTTAGCTTCGAATTAATTAGCTAAATTAGTTACTCGTAGTTATATTTACATTATGCAATTTATTTGAATAGATTCGGGCCATTTGGAGTCGGATACTCGTGGCAAGAATGTGTTATCGAGGTAATTTGAGCGATTCGAGGTAAGTGGTTTGCCTAACCATGTGTTGGGGACTTTTCCCTTAGGATGTCTTGATATTATTTGGTGTGTGGGCGCCGTGTACGTGAGGTGACGAGTACGTACACAGGTTGTTATTGCAAAAATCCTGTTTATCCTTTTTAAATCATAAATTGCTTCTCTTATTAAATTGCACTAATATGCTTAATTGTTTAGTTTAGACTAGAAAAAGCATGCTTACGTGTTTTAACTACCTATTTGACATTCTGTGCTCCATGCTTAGTTAAATCCCTATTCCTTTATCTGTGTTCAGTATAAACTGTATAACTCGATGCCATACCTACCATTTCATCTTGCGCTGCATATTTAAATTGGGACTACGGACGTATTCCGGGAGAAACCCCCCCCCCCCCCCTTGTTTTGCATATTTACTTTGGGACTACAGACGTATTCCGGTGATCCTTCAGCACTGCATATTTACTTTGGGACTACGGACGTATTTTGGGAGATTCCCCTGTACTGCATATTTACTTTGGGACTACGGACGTATTCCGGGAGATCCCCCAGTACTGCATATTTACTTTGGGACTACGGACGTATTCCGGGAGATCCCCCTATACTGCATATTCATTCGGAACTACAGGACGGTATCCCGGGAGATTTTCCACTGTGTTTACCTTGTTTTGAGCCGAGGGCTCCCTTAACTGTTAAATTTTCGAGAATTTCTCTAACTATGTTACCGTAAATTTTAGTTATATCTTTTACTATTTAATTTATTATATTTACGCCGGTAGGGCCTTGACCTGACCTCGTCACTACTCGACCGAAGTTAGGCTTGGCACTAACTGGATACCATTGTGGTGTACTCATGCCCTTCCTGCACATGTTTTCGTGTGCAGATCCAGGTACGAGCTATCAGCCTTGGGGTTAGTGCATGCTGCCGATTCTAGGAGACTTCAAGGTACTTCTGCTTGCATCCGCAGATCTTCGGAGTCCCCTTCTACTCCCTCGCCTAGAGACTTTCTTTATTATCTTCAGACTTTTGTATAGAGCTACATAGATTATAGCAACTCGTGACTTAGTGATATTCCGGATCTTGGGATTATTTTGTATATTCCGAGTGGTACTACTCTTGGCTATTTATAATATGTTGTTTATCTTTAAAATATTATGTTTCTTTATATTTTTTGCAATATTAGGCTTACCTAGTCGTAAAGACTAGGTGCTATCACGACACCTTACGGATGGATAATTTGGGTCATGATAGGCGCCCTGTATTACTGAAAAGGAATGGTAACTAGGGGTTGGCGCCCTGTATTACTGAGAAGGAAATATAACCAGGGGCTGGCGCCCTATATTACTGAGAAGGAAAGGTAACCAGGGGTTGGCGCCCTGTATTACTGAAAAGGAAATGTAACCAGGGGTTGTCAACCTGTATTACTGAAATGAATATGTCACTAGGGGTTGGCGCCCTGTACTACTGAAAAGAATGTAACATGGGGTTGGCACTCTGTATTACTAAAAAGGAAAGGTAAACAGGGGATGGCACCATGTATAACTGAGAAGAAAATGTAATCAGGGGTTGGCACCCTGAATTACTAAAAAGGAAAGGTAACAACGGGTTGCGCTCTGTATTATTGAAAAGGAAATGTAACTAGGGGTTGGTGCCCTGTATTACTGAAAAGGAAATGTAACCAGGGGTTGGCGCCCTGTATTACTGAAAAGGAGAGGTAACCAACGGTTGGCGACCTATATTACAAAAAAGGAAATGTAACCAAGGGTTGGCGCCCTGTGTTACTGAGAAGGAAATGTAATCAGGGGTTGGCACACTTTATTACTGAAAAGAATGAAACTTGGGGTTGGCGCCCTGTATTACTGAAAAGAATGTATACACGGGTTGGCACCCTCTATTACTAAAAAGGAAATGTATCCAGGGGTTGGCGCCCTGTTTTACTGAAAAGGAAAGGTAAACAATGGTTTGCGCCCTGTATTGCTGAAAAGAAAATGTAACCAGGGGTTGGCGCCCTGTATTACCGAAAAGGAAATGTAACCATGGGTTGGCGCCCTGTATTACTGAAAAGAATGTATACACGGGTTGGCGCCCTCTAGTACTCAGAAGGAAATGTATCCAGGGGTTGGCGCTCTGTATTATTGAGAAGGAAAGGTAACCAGGGGTTGGCGCTCTATATTACTAAAAAGGAAAGGTACCCAGGGGTTGGTGCCCTGTATTACTGAAAAGGAAATGTAACCAAGGGTTAGCGCCCAATATTACTGAAAGGGAATGTACTCAGGGGTTGGTACCCTGTATTACTGAAAAAGAAGCGTAACCAAAAGGTTGGCACCCTTTATTACTGAGAAGGAAATATAACCAAGGTTGGCGCCCTGTATTATTGAAAAGGAAAGGTAACCAGGGATTGGCACCCTGTATTACTGAAAATAATGTAACCAAGGGTTAGCTCCCTGTATTACTGAAAGGAAAAGGTAAGCAGGGGATGGCGCCCTGTATTACTGAGAAAGAAATGTAACCAAGGGTTGGCGCCCTATATTACTGAAAAGAAAAGGTAACGAGGGGTTGGCACTATGTATTATTGAAAAAGGAAATGTAACCAGGGATTGGTACCCTGTATTACTGGAAAGGAAATGTAACCAAGAGTTTGGCGCCCTTTATTTTTGAGAAGGAAATGTGTCAAGGGGTTGGCGCCCTATATTACCGAAAAGGAAAGGTTACCACGGGTTGGCGCCCTGTATTACTAAAAAGGAAATGTAACCAGGGGTTGAAGCCCTGTATTACTGAGAAGGAAATGTAACAAGTGGTTGGCACCCTGTATTACTGAAAAAGAATGTACCTAGGGGTTGGTACCCTGTATTACTGAAAAGGAAACATAACCAAGGGGTTGACGCCCTGTATTATAGAGAATGAAATGTAACCAGGGCTTGGCGCTCCGTATTACTGAAAAGGAATGGTAACCAGGGGTTGGCACCCTATATTACTAAAAAGGAAATGTAACTAGGGGTTGACGCCCTATATTACTCAAAAGAAAATGTAACCAGGGGTTGGCGCTCTGTATTATTGCAATGGAAATGTAACCAGGTGTTGGCGCCATGTATTACTGAAAAGAATGTAACCAAGGGTTGGCGCCCTGTATTACAGAGAAGGAAATGTAACCAGGGGTTGGCACCCTGTATTACTGAAAAGGAAAGGTGACCAGGGGTTGGCGCCCTGTTTTACTGAAAAGGAAGTGTAACCAGGGGTTGGCACCCTGTATTACTGTGAAGGAAATATAAACAGGGGCTAGCGTCCTGTATTACTGAGAAGGAAATATTACCAGGGTCTGGCGCCCTATATTACTGAGAAGGAAAGGTAACCAGTGGTTGGCGCCCTGTATTACTGAAAAGAAAATGTAACCAGCGGTTGACAACCTGTATTACTGAAATGAAAATGTCACCAGGGGTTGACGTCCTATACTACTGAAAAGAATGTAACCTGGGGTTGGCGCTCTATATTACTGAAAAGGAAAGGTAACTAAGGGATGCCGCCATGTATAACTGAGAAGGAAATGTAACCAGGGGTTGGCACCCTGAATTACTAAAAAGGAAAGGTAACAAGGGGTTGACGCTCTGTATTATTGAAAAGGAAATGTAACCAGGGGTTGGCGCCCTGTATTACTGAAAAGGAAATGTAATCAAGGGTTGGTGCCCTGTATTACTGAAAAGGAGAGGTAACCAACGGTTGGCGCCGTATATTACTAAAAAGGAAATGTAACCAAGGGTTGGCGCCCTGTATTAGTGAGAAGGAAATGTAATCAGGGGTTGGCGCACTTTATTACTGAAAAGAATGAAGCTATGGGTTGGTGCCCTGTATTACTGAAAAGGAAAGGTAACTAGGGGTTAGTGCCCTTTATTACTAAGAAGGAAATGTAACCAGGGGTTGGCACCCTGTATTACTTAAAAGGAAAGGTAACCAGTGGTTGGCGCCCTGTATTGCTGAAAAGGAAATGTAACCAGGGGTTGGCGCCCTGTATTATTGAAAAGGAAATGTAACTACGGGTTGGCACCCTATATTATTGAAAAGAATGTATACACGGGTTGGCACCCGCTATTACTAAGAAGGAAATGTATCCAGGGGTTGGCGTTCTATATTACTGAGAAAGATAGGTAACCAAGGGTTGGGCCTTGTATTACTGAAAAGGAAAGGTAACCAGAGGTTGGTGCCCTGTATTACTGAAAAGAAAATGTAACCAGGGGTTGGTAACCTGTATTTCTGAAAGGGAATGTACACAGGGTTTGGTACCCTGTATTACTGAAAAAGAAACGTACCCAAGTGCTTGGCACCCTTTATTACTAAGAAGGAAATGTAACCAGGGTTGGCGCCCTGTATTACTGAAAAGGAAAGGTAACCAGGGGTTGGCACCCTGTATTACTGAAAAGAATGTAACCAAGGGTTAGCACCGTGTATTAAAACCGAGTTATGTAGTAAACAGGTATAACCATGACTGAGTATAGATTTTCAATTGAAAACAGTGAGAGGGTAGTAACAAAAAGGCCCCTAAGGGTCCAAATAGCACTGACACAAGGCCCAATCATGGCATTTCGCCCAATCTACAGAAACTCATTTCTAAAACTCATAAGTATCATATAGTTTCAACAAAATATGCAACTTTACAGTTGCTACGAGACAGACCAAGTCACAATCCCCAACGGTGCACGCCCACACGCCCGTCACTAGCATGTGCGTCACCTCAAAATGGTAAATGATACGAAATCCGGGGTTTCATACCCTCAGGACTAGATTTACAATCGTAACTTACCTCAAACCGATCAAATCCCTAATCCGCGATGTTCTTGCCCCTCGATTCGGCCTCCAAATACTCTGAATCTATTCACTATCAGTACAATACCATCAATATATGCTTATGGAATGAATTCTATAAGAAAAACTATCAAATTAGCCCAAAACCCGAAATTGGCTCAAACCCGGCCCCCGGGCCCACGTCTCGAAATCTGACAAAATTTATAAAACTAGAAAGGTCATCCACTCACGAGTCTAACCATACCAAATTCATCAAAATCCGACATCGTTTGATCATTCAAATCCTTAAATTACTCTCCAAAAATCCTAAGCCCTAACCCCTCATTTCACTTCAAAAATCCTAATAATTAATGATGAACAAAGCCATTGATTCACGAAATTTATACCATTATGGGTTAGAATCACTTACCCCAATGTTGCTCCTAGAAAACCTTCGAAAAATTGCCCCCCTCCCGAGTTCCTCACACCTAAAATTGAAAATTAAAGACAAAACCACGAGCTGGAGGTTTTCTGCCCAGCACTATCGCACATGCGGCCTCTTTTTCCGCTTCTGCGATGCCGCACCTGCGGAAATTTCCATCGCAAGTGAGGAACTCACTAAAGAGCTCGGATTCCGTATATGCCTCCCAAATCGCGCGCATGCGCTTGCGCACCTGCGCGTAGCACTTCGCATCTGCGAAGCCAGCCTAAAATCCTCTTCTCCGCATCTGCGCCCCAGGCCTCGCACCCGCGGGCTCAAAGATGCAACCTCACTTACACACCTGCGAACCCAGCCTACCTCGACACTGTCCACACCTGCGAACTTCCACACACACCAGCGACCTCGCACCTGCGGTTCTCGCCTCCGCTGGTACGGAAATATCAGTAGCAGCAACTTCAGTTGCATCTTCCAACTTCAAAAAAATCCGTTAACCACCCGAAATCACCCTGAGGACCTCGGGACCTCAACCAAAAATACCAACAAGTTATATATTAACATACAAACTTAGTCGAACCTTCGAATCACACAAAACAACATTAAATCATCAAATTACTCTCGGATTCAAGCCTAAGAACTTCTAAATTTCCAAATTCGACCACCGATGCTGAAACCGACAAAACCATGTCCGAATGACCTCAAATTTTGCACACACATCACAAATGACACTACGAACCTACTCCAACTTTTGGAATTCCATTCCGACCCCAATATCAAATTTTCCAGTGCCGACCAAAATCGCCAAATTTCCAACTTTCGCCAATTCAAGCCTAATTCTACTACGGACCTCCAAATCACATTCTGGACGCACTCCTAAGTCCAAAAGCACCTAACGGAGCTAGCGGAACCATCATAATTCAAATCCGAGATCATTTTCACATAGGTCAACATCAAGTTGACTTTTTCCAACTTAAGCTTCTACTTTAGAGACTAAGTGTCTCATTCCATTCCAAAACCACTCCGGACTCGAACTAACTAACCCGGTATATCATAATATAGCTTAAAAGCATAAAGGAAGCAGAAATGGGGGAAATGGGGCTATAACTCTCAAAACGACTCACCGGGTCGTTACATCCCCCCCTCTTAAACAACCATTTGTCCTCGAACGGGGCTAGAAACATACGTGGAGTCTCAAATAAGCGTGGATATCTGCTTCGCATCTCTCGCTCGGTCTCCCAGGTGGCCTCCTCCACAGGCTGACCTCTCCACTGCACCTTCACCGAAGCTATGTCCTTTGAACTCAACTTCCGAACATGCCGATCCAAAATAGCCACTGGCTCCACATCATAAGTCATATCACCCTCCAACTGTACCGTGCTAAAATCCAAAATGTGGGACAGATCTCCAAGATACTTCCGGAGCATGGAAACATGAAACACTAGGTGCACACTCGACAAGTTGGGTGGCAAGGCAAGCTTATAAGCCACCTCCCATATCCTCTGAAGCACCTCAAAAGGCCTAATGAACCGGGGGCTCAACTTGCCCCTCTTCCCAAACCTCATGACACCCTTCATAGGTGATACCTTCAGCAAAACCTTCTCCCCAACCTTGAAAGATACATCACAAAACCTTCTCCCTAACCTTGAAAGATACATCGCGGACCTTCCTGTCCACATAGCTCTTCTGCCTAGACTGCGCAGTGCAAAGCCGCTCCTTAATCAATTTCACCTTATCTAATGCATCCTGGACCAAGTCTGTACCCAAGAGCCTAGCCTCACCCGGCTCAAACCATCCAACCTGAGATCTACACCTCCTCCCATATAAAGCCTCGTACGGAGCCATCTGAATACTCGACTGATAACTGTTGTTATATGCAAACTCCGCGAGTGGCATAAACTGGTCCCATGAACTCCCAAAGTCAATAACACAAGCGCGCAACATGTCCTCCAATATCTGAATAGTGTGCTCGGACTGCCCATCCGTCTGAGGGTAAAAAGTTGTGCTCAACTCAACCTGAGTACCCAACTCTCGCTGCACAGCCCTCTAAAATTGCGATGTAAACTGAGTGCCCCTATCTGAAATGATAGAAACTCGGACACCATGCAGGCGAACAATCTCTCGGATGTAAATCTCAGCCAACCGCTCTAAAGTGTAAGTAGTACCAACTTGAATGAAGTGCGCGGACTTGGTCAGCCGATCCACAATAACCCAAATAGCATCAAACTTCCTCGAAGTCCGTGGGATCCCAACTACAAAGTTCATGGTGATCCGCTCACACTTCCACTCCGGAATGTCTAATCTCTGACGCAAGCGTCACCCGGTCTATGATGCTCATACTTAACCCGCTGACAGTTGAGACACCGAGCTACAAACTCAACTATATCCTTCTTTATCCGCCTCCACCAATAGTACTATGTCACGACCCAACTAGAAGGTCATGACTAGCACCCGAGCCATACTTGCCGAGCACCAACGTACATTTTATCTAACCTTCCTTATTATCTTTAAGGGCCGACAAGATCAATATAAATAGTAGACATGGATCATGAACATCCAACAATGAAAGATAATGTCATGAACATACATAACATGGGACGACAAGACTGTCAAGAAACTATATATAAGGTACGAGCTATCATGATGCCATGAAAGACTATACAACAAAAATCAGCCGAAAAGGCATTCTAAACCATACATAAGTCGACACCTGTCTATGAGCCTCTAAAGGAACATAAGTGCTACAACATTGCCGGAACAGGGCCCCGACATACCCATAATGTCTATAACAAAAATGCATACCAAGACCACGGCAAGTCCGGAGAAGGGATCTCGCCAATAACCGCTGAACTGGACAGCCTACTGTGGTGGGGGAGCTACGTCTACCTGTCTATCAGGACCTGCAGCACGACATGCAGCGTCCACAAATAAAAAGGACGTCAGTACGAATAAAGTACTGAGTATGTGAGGCAAGAAAGCATAAGTAAGAACAGTAATGTAAACAGGGATAGAGAATATACAACCTGTGACATCTGGGTACCTATGAGGGCTACTGACATGAAATACATGATACATACATATATATACATAAACTTTTAAAACATACGCCTTTGTGGGCATCATCATCATCATATCGTACCCGGCCGTAATAGGCTCGGTAAAACGTACCCGGCCATCATAGGGCTCGGTAGAATCGTACCCGGCCACGTGGAGCTCGGTAAAACCCAACTGATCAGTGGTTGCACAATAGGTGCCGTACCCGGCCGACTATAGCGCGGCTCGGTAGAGTAAAATAGATACATATATATATGATGCATGCTGGACTCATTGGAATCACATTTTGAACCTTTCGGAGTGACATAAGGTCGGTATCCTTCGTACACGTTATTAGGATTAACTCTTCATCAAGAATCTTATAAGAATCAGGAACTACCAACAACATTGATAATATAAGAATAAGAGAAGTAACATCAATATCAATCGTTTCATAAGAAGGGCAGCAATGTAAGTACTGCTAGCTTCTAAGAGTAGAGTATCTTTGGGAGCTCGTTCATTACATTATGTACAATCGGAGTCGTGCAAAAGAATGAAGGGGATAGCCTCACATACCTTGTATATACTGCCCAACCTCAAGCTATGCAAATGTCACAACTCCTTAGTCTACAATAAGAGAAATGACACTATCATTATCGTTTAAGCGTCGTAACTATTATGTATCGACCGCAACCTATTTTACGATGAAACGGACAGCACCTCCCCTATTTATATGACTTCCCACAAGTCAATACAATCACCAAACAGCCCAAACAACATCATTAATAATCATATTGAGCCTCCAAAATAGTCCACCAACCAACAACATTACTACCAAGCCTTTCGATATATATTTCACAAGTTCTAGCTTCAACGACTTAGCCACAACTTGGATAATCTTAAATATATATAGAGTAAGAGGTTACTTACCTTTAAACAGAAAGAACAACTCCAATTTGACCTTAATTTTCCACGAAATATCCCTTCAATTCTGCCACAAGAACAAGGAAGCGAAACTAGCAATTAATTCGGGTTTTTCGGCACTAGAATTACTTTAGAAGACTTGAAATCACCTAGGGTTGATATTAAAAACTTGAAGGTGTATTTACAGAACATAAAACACTTAAAACAACCTCCCACACGAGCTGGAACAACACAAAAATCAGCAACAACAAGAAGAACAAGAAACTTACTAGCGCCACGGGATTCCCGACATTTGATTTGTGTTGTTTGCCCTTTGTTTGGGTCTTGGATCATGAGAGAACCTTGAGAGACTGTTTTTAGGGTTCTAAGGTCTGAATATACTGAAAAATAATGACTTAAAACGGGGTTGAGGTATCATATATATATATCCATATGTCTTAAACCGCCTATGTGGGCCCCATAGAGAGCTGCTTGGCGCACTCTCGCAAAAACGTGAATATCTCTCTATTCCGAGATCGTATCGACGAACGGTTTAATGTGTTGGAAACTAGACTCATAGATCTTCCATTTGATAGGTAGATCACCCCATAATTCCAAGTACATTGGGAGAAAAATGTAGTAATATTTGACCTAAAGTTTAAGTAAAATTATAAACGTAAGTTGCGACAACTTTTATCGACTTTTGTTTCATAACTCGCTTGACTTCAAGACTTATGATACGGATATTATATGATTCAAACACATTAAAACATGACCTCTTGGGACAATTAATCACCTATAGTGTTATCCAAAAATACGGGTTACAACATCCTTGATTCGTTTAACTTCAAATACTTGTTAACCACTCTTATACACCCTAGTATCGTTTAAGACCAATAGGATTAACTTCTTATCATCTCAAAGATAATATCTTCTTGGATTTACGTCGACTAACTTACGATGTGATCTAAGCTACGCGAATTTGGGTTGTAACACCCTCTCCCCCTTAGGAACATTCGTCCTCGAATGTAAGGGTTTATGGGGTGTCTAACTCATCGTGGATTCCTACGGAAATTTCCGGTTGAGTTGCCCCTATAAAATGGACACTAGCCAAACTTGCAAGCAGTTAAACCCAACCTATGGCCTTACAAGACTATACAAAGCATTATGGATATGTACATTATCTGCATATCACCATTTTGTATTAAAAAAAGAGTATTCACAAGCTATTGCTTACCTCATAGAGCCGTTTCACCTTATAATGCGTCCTTCTTTCCCCCGGCATCCTCGTTATCTTCACTCTGGAATAGGTAAGGGTATTTAGACTTCATCTCCTCTTCTGCTTCCCATGTCATTTCTTCTATATTCTTGTTCCTCCATAATACTTTCACGGAAGCTACATCCTTTGTTCTCAGCTTGCGGACTTGTCGATCTAATATAGCCACTGGCACTTCATCATATGATAGATCCTTTGTAACTTGTACATCTTTGATAGGGACGACCCGAGAAGGGTCTCCAATACATTTCCTCAACATAGATACATGGAATACCGGGTGGACAAATTCCAATTCAGATGGCAATTCTAACTCGTAAGCAACCTGTCCAATTCGTCGAAGAATTTTGTACGGCCCAATATACCGCGGACTCAACTTACCCTTCTTCCCAAATCGCATAACACCCTTCATCAGCGAGATCTTCAGGAAAACCCAATCACCAACCTCAAATTCCAGATCACAACGCCGGACATCGGAATAAGACTTTTGCCTGCTTTGTGCCGTCCTCAGTCGCTCTTGTATCACTTTCACCTTCTCAATGGCTTGGTGAATCAAATCTGGCCCATATAATTCTGTCTCACCGACTTCGAACCATCCAACTGGTGATCTACATCTCCTCCCGTACAGTGCCTCATACGGGGCCATTTTAATACTGGAATGGTAGCTATTATTGTAGGCAAATTCTATAAGTGCCAGATGGTCATCCCAATTCCCCTTGAAATCTAGAACACATGCTCGTAGCATATCTTCAAGCGTCTGAATGGTACGTTCAGCCTGTCCGTCAGTCTGCGGATGGAATGCAGTGCTGAGATTTACTTGTGTGCCTAAACCCTTCTGAAAAGACCTCCAAAAGTTAGCCGTAAATTGAGCTCCTCGGTCTGATATAATAGATACCGGCACACCATGAAGCCTAACAATCTCCTTGATATACAACTTCGCATAATCTTCAGCCGTGTAAGTTGTCTTAACTGGCAGAAAATGGGCAGATTTTGTAAGTCGATCAACTATCACCCAGATAGAGTCAAACTTATGATAAGAGCGAGGTAATCCAATAATGAAGTCCATATTAATCACCTCCCATTTCCAGGTCGGAATCTCTATATTCTGAATCAATCCACTGGGTTTCTGATGCTCGATCTTTACTTGTTGACAATTAGGACACTGGGCTACAAATTCTGCAATAGACTTCTTCATGTTATCCCACCAATACTGCTCCTTAACGTCATGATACATCTTTGTCGAGCCAAGATGGATAGAATATCGGGACTGATGAATCTCAATCATAATCTTCTCTCGCAACCCTGCCACACTAGGCACACATAATCGGCCCTGGTATCTCAGTGTCCCATCTCCTCCGATCTTGAAAGCTGTAATCTTACACTGCTGAATTCCCTCTCTCAATCTTACTAAGGTAGGATCTTCATATTGCCGTGCTTTTACCTCGGCTACCAAAGATGATTCTGCTGTATTTTGTACAGTAACACCTCCGTCATCAGAGTCCAACAATCTGATTCTCATATTGGCCAGCTGGTGAAGCTCTTTGGTCAACCCTTGTCTACCTGCCTCAATATGTATTAAGCTTCCCATTGACTTACGGCTGAGAGCGTCTGCCACAACATTGGCTTTACCGGGATGGTACAATATCTCGACGTCGTAGTCTTTCAGTAATTCAAGCCACCTACGCTGCCTCAAATTCAACTCCTTCTGCTTGAAGATGTATTGTAAACTCTTGTGATCTGTGTAGATGTCAACATGGACGCCGTATAAGTAGTGCCGCCATATCTTCAAAGCATATATTACTGCAGCCAATTCCAAATCATGAGTCGGGTAATTCTTTTCATGCTTCTTCAATTGTCTTGATGCATAAGCAATCACCTTCCCACGTTGCATCAATACGCACCCCAAACCTATACCTGAGGCATCACAATATACCACATAACCTTCTGTTCCTTCTGGGAGAGTGAGCACTGGCGCGGATGTCAATCGATTCTTTAGCTCCTGAAAACTATGTTCACAAGCATCAGACCACTGGAACTTGGTAGCTTTCTGTGTTAACTTAGTCAATGGTGCTGATATAGAGGAAAACCCTTCTACAAACTGCCTATAATATCCTGCTAACCCCAGGAAGCTGCGGACTTCTGACGGTGTTGTAGGTCTCGGCCAATTCTTCACTACATCGATCTTCTGAGTGTCGACACTAATACCCTCATCAGATATCACATGGCCAAGGAATGCTACTGAGTTCAGCCAGAATTCACATTTAGAGAGCTTAGCATATAACTTATGATCCTGAAGGGTCTGTAATACTATCCGCAAGTGGCCCGCATGTTCCGCCTCCGAACGAGAATACACCAGAATGTCATCAATGAATACGATCACGAACACATCAAGATAGGGCCTGAATACACTATTCATGAGATCCATAAAAGCTGCTGGGGCATTTGTTAGCCCGAACGACATCACCAAGAACTCAAAATGCCCATATCTTGTCCGGAAGGCCGTCTTTGGAATATCCTTCTCCTTAACCCTCACCTGATGATACCCTGAACGCAAGTCAATCTTGGAGAAATACTTGGCACCCTGGAGTTGGTCAAACAGGTCATCAATTCTTGGAAGTGGATACTTGTTCTTTATTGTAAACTTATTCAACTGTCGATAATCGATACACATCCTTAACGACCCATCTTTCTTCCGCACGAACAAGACTGGCGCACCCCAAGGTGAAGTGCTAGGCCTAATGAAACCCTTATCCAGCAAGTCCTTCAACTGTGCCTTCAACTCTCGCAACTCTGCCGGGGCCATCCTGTATGGAGGGATAGAGATCGGTTGAGTGTCAGGCAATGCATCAATGCTAAACTCAATCTCCCTTTCAGGAGGAAGGCCTGGGAGTTCATCTGGGAAAACATCTGGAAATTCATTGACCACGGGGATTAATTGTAGAGTAGGCGGCTTCGCCTCCGCATCCCTAACGCGAACAAGATGATAAATGTAACCTTTTGAGATCATCTTCCTTGCCTTAAGATAGGAAATAAACCTACCTTTCGGCGTAGCAATGTTCCCCTTCCATTCAATGGCGGGTTCACAAGGAAACTGAAACCTAACCATCTTCGTACGACAGTCAACATTTGCATAGCATGAGGCCAACCAGTCCATTCCCATTATCACATCGAAATCAACCATTTCTAACTCAAATAAATTTGCCGAGGTTTGACGACTACAAATCATCACAGTGCAACATCTATATACCCTTCTAGAAATCACAGAATCTCCTATCGGAGTGGATACAGCAAGTGGTTTACTTATCAATTCAGGTTCAATGCCAAACTTATTAGCCACAAAGGGTGTAACATATGATAAGGTAGATCCTGGATCAATTAGCGCATATACATCATAAGAAAACACAGACAATATACCTGTAACAACATCCGGAGATGACTCGAGATCTTGTCGACCTACTAGAGCATAGGTTCGATTTTGAGCACCACTCGAACTCGGCACTGAACCTCTACCTCTACCACGACCTGTCGACTGTTGGAAACCTTGTGCTGGAGGTCGAACTGATGAGGAAGAACCAGACACAGATCCAGTCGGCTGAGCCATACCACCACCTCCTCTGTTAGGACAATCCCGCATCATATGGCCAGGCTGTCCGCAAGAATAGCACACATCGAAACCTCGACGGCACAGTCCAAAGTAGGCTTTGCTGCACTGATCACAACGCGGTGTTGGGGGTCTCGTCTGACTAGTATCTCTATGAAATTGTGAGCCTGATGCCCTCGAACTCTGACCTGAACCAGAATAGGTAAATCGATCATATCGAGGCCTCTGAAACTATGGAGGAGCACTAGCTACAGGTGGCGCCGAACTCCTCGAAGACTGGGGCCTGATACTGCCTCTGAACTCATCAGAATACCTTGCAAATCTCGCCCTCTTATGCTGGCCCCTATCCTGCTCCCTATCTGCTCTTTGGTGGCGCTTACGATCCTCTAGGGTCTGGGCATAAGCCTGAATACGGGAAATATCCATGCCCTCTACCAAGGAGGCTGTTGTGCACTCGTTTATCAGATGTGGTCCCAACCCGTTCACGAACAGGTGCACCCTATCACTCATCTCGGCCACCATATGGGGAGCATACCTTGCTAAAGAATCAAACTGTATACTATACTCTCGTACACTCATATTACCCTGTCGAAGGTTCAAGAACTTATCAGCTCTAGCTCATCGTATCTCAACTGGCAAGTAGTGACGAAGAAAGGCCTCAGAAAATTCCTTCCACACGGCTGGAGGAGCGTTCGGACCCCTAGATCTCTCCCAACTATCATACCAGAAAACTGCTAAATCTCGTAACCGATAAGAAGCCAACTCTACTGCCTCCGTATCACTAGCATGCATAACCCGCAATGTACGATGAACCTGATCAATAAATGTTTGTGGGTCCTCCTTGGGGTCTGATCCGGTAAACACTGGAGGGTCTAGATTAATAAAATCACGAACTCTCGCACTAACCGGTTTATCAGCAGCACCGGTATTCTGCCTCTGAGCCTGAGCAGCTACCAAGCTAGTCAACAACTGCACCGCACTGCGCATATCGTGGTCTGTAGTGCCAGACGGAGGAACTGGATGTACTGGGTGCCTCCTAATATCCTCTGGAGGAGACGGAGAGGTATGAGATGGCATCTCACTCTGAGCCTCACTTTGGCCTGCTCTGGCTGGAGGCACCTGAATGTTACCCTCTCCCACAGCTATATCAAGCCGTTTACTAATCGCTTGCTTCCTAGTCGAAGGCATCGCTGAAAGAAAACAAGGTAAATATTAGATATGAACACTTACGACTCAACTCTACGCACGATCTAGATTCAAGAAGAATGTAACAACCCTAGATGTCACGTAGCCTCCTGATTATAAATGTGGCGCGCTACACATCCATAATCAAAACTCTACTAGACACGGCTCATAGACAACCCCTAGGACAGACTTGCTCTGATACCAAGTTTGTCACGACCCAACTGGAGGGTCATGACTAGCACCCGGGCCATACTTGCCGAGCACCAACGTACATTTTATCTAACCTTCCTTATTATCTTTAAGGGCCGACAAGATCAATATAAATAGTAGACATGGATCATGAACATCCAACAATGAAAGATAATGTCATGAACATACATAACATGGGACGACAAGACTGTCAAGAAACTATATATAAGGTACGAGCTATCATGATGCCATGAAAGACTATACAACAAAAATCAGCCGAAAAGGCATTCTAAACCATACATAAGTCGACACCTGTCTATGAGCCTCTAAAGGAACATAAGTGCTACAACATTGCCGGAACAGGGCCCCGACATACCCATAATGTCTATAACAAAAATGCATACCAAGACCACGGCAAGTCCGGAGAAGGGATCTCGCCAATAACCGCTGAACTGGACAGCCTACTGTGGTGGGGGAGCTACGTCTACCTGTCTATCAGGACCTGCAGCACGACATGCAGCGTCCACAAATAAAAAGGACGTCAGTACGAATAAAGTACTGAGTATGTGAGGCAAGAAAGCATAAGTAAGAACAGTAATGTAAACAGGGATAGAGAATATACAACCTGTGACATCTGGGTACCTCTGAGGGCTACTGACATGAAATACATGATACATACATATATATACATAAACTTTTAAAACATACGCCTTTGTGGGCATCACCATCATCATATCGTACCCGGCCATAATAGGCTCGGTAAAACGTACCCGGCCATCATAGGGCTCGGTAGAATCGTACCCGGCCACGTGGAGCTCGGTAAAACCCAACTGATCAGTGGTTGCACAATAGGTGCCATACCCGGCCGACTATAGCGCGGCTCGGTAGAGTAAAATAGATACATATATATATGATGCATGCTGGACTCATTGGAATCATATTTTGAACCTTTCAGAGTGACATAAGGTCGGTATCCTTCGTACACATTATTAGGATTAACTCTTCATCAAGAATCTTATAAGAATCAGGAACTACCAACAACATTGATAATATAAGAATAAGAGAAGTAACATCAATATCAATCGTTTCATAAAAAGGGCAGCAATGTAAGTACTGCTAGCTTCTAAGAGTAGAGTATCTTTGGGAGCTCGTTCAATACATTATGTACAATCGGAGTCGTGCAAAATATTGAAGGGGATAGCCTCACATACCTTGTATATACTGCCCAACCTCAAGCTATGCAAATGTCACAACTCCTTAGTCTACAATAAGAGAAATGACACAATCATTATTGTTTAAGCGTCGCAACTATTATGTATCGACCGCAACCTATTTTACGATGAAACGGACAGCACCTCCCCTATTTATATGACTTCCCACAAGTCAATACAATCACCAAACAGCCCAAACAACATTATTAATAATCATATTGAGCCTCCAAAACAGCCCACCAACCAACAACATTACTACCAAGCCTTTCGATATATATTTCACAAGTTCTAGCTTCAACGACTTAGCCGCAACTTGGATAATCTTAAATATATATATAGAGTAAGAGGTTACTTACCTTTAAACAGAAAGAACAACTCCAATTTGACCTTAATTTTCCACGAAATATCCCTTCAATTCTGCCACAAGAACAAGGAAGCGAAACTAGCAATTAATTCGGGTTTTTCGGCACTAGAATTACTTTAGAAGACTTGAAATCACCTAGGGTTGATATTAAAAACTTGAAGGTGTATTTACAGAACATAAAACACTTAAAACAACCTCCCACACGAGCTGGAACAACACAAAAATCAGCAACAACAAGAAGAACAAGAAACTTACTAGCGCCACGGGATTCCCGACATTTGATTTGTGTTGTTTGCCCTTTGTTTGGGTCTTGGATCATGAGAGAACCTTGAGAGACTATTTTTAGGGTTCTAAGGTCTGAATATACTGAACAATAATGACTTAAAATATATATGTATATATATATATATATATATATATCCATATGTCTTAAACCGCCTATGTGGGCCCCATAAAGAGCTGCTTGGCGCACTCTCGTAAAAATGAAAATATCTCTCTATTCCGAGATCGTATCGATGAACGGTTTAATGTGTTGGAAACTAGACTCATAGATCTTCAATTTGATAGGTAGATCACCCCATAATTCCAAGTACATTGGGATAAAAATGTAGTAATATTTGACCTAAAGTTTAAGTAAAATTATAAACGTAAGTTGCGACAACTTTTATCGACTTTTGTTTCATAACTCGCTTGACTTCAAGACTTATGATACGGATATTATATGATTCAAATACATTAAAACATGACCTCTTGGGACAATTAATCACCTCTAGTGTTACCCAAAAATACGGGTTACAACATCCTTGATTCGTTTAACTTCAAATACTTGTTAACCACTCTTATACACCCTTGTATCGTTTAAGACCAATAGGATTAACTTCTTATCATCTCAAAGATAATCTCTTCTTGGATTTA
Organism: Nicotiana tomentosiformis; assembly: GCF_000390325.3. Taxonomy (NCBI): domain Eukaryota; kingdom Viridiplantae; phylum Streptophyta; class Magnoliopsida; order Solanales; family Solanaceae; genus Nicotiana; species Nicotiana tomentosiformis. The sequence goes on from NC_090818.1 coordinate 24,834,384, forward strand.
CATCGACTAACTTACGATGTGATCTAAGCTACGCGAATTTGGGTTGTAACATACTATCTCAAATCCTGGTACATCTTCGCGACACCTGGATGGATGGAATACCGCGAGCTGTGGGCCTCCTCAAGAATCAACTCCCGAAGCCCAACTATATTAGGCACACATATCCAGCCCTGCATCCTCAACACACTGTCACTGCCAATAGTCACATCTCTAGCATCAGCTCGCTGGACCCTGTCCTGAAGAACAAGCAAGTGAGGATCATCATACTGACGCTCCCTAATACGGTCATAAAGAGAAGACCTGTAGACCACGCAAGCCAATACCCGACTAGGCTCCGAAATATCCAATCTCACAAGCTAGCCCGCTAAGGCCTGAACATCCAATGCCAAAGGTCTCTCTGCTGCTGGAAGATATGCTAAACTCCCCAAACTCTCTACCCAACGACTCAAAGCATTGGCCACCATATTGGCCTTCCCTGGATGGTACAGAATAGTGATATCACAGTACTTAAGAATCTCCAACCATCTCCGCTGACGCAAATTAAGATCCTTATGCTTAAACAGATGCTGCAGACTCCGGTGATCAGTATAGATCTCACAATGAACCCCATACAAATAATGATGCCAAATTTTCAAGGCGTGAACAATGGTTGTTAACTCAATATCATGGACAAGATAGTTCTTCTCATGGGTCTTCAACTGGCGCGAGGCATAGGCAATCACCCTACCCTCCTATATCAGAACACAACCAATGCCTATCCTCGAGGCATCACAATACACGGTGTAAGAACCTGAAGCTGAAGGCAGAACTAACACTAGAGTTGTGGTCAAAGCCATCTTGAGCTTCTGAAAGCTCTCCTCACACTCGTCCGACCACCTGAATGGAGCACCCTTTTGGGTCAATTTGGTCAAGGGCGAAGCAATAGATGAAAATCCTTCCACAAAGCGACGGTAATAACCCGCCAAACTAAGAAAGCTCCTAATCTCCATGGCTGAGGATGATTTAGGCCAACTCTACACCGCCTCTATCTTCTTCGGATCCACCTGAATACCCATACTGGACATCACGTTCCCTAAGAATGCTATTGAACCGAGCCAAAACTCACACTTGGAGAACTTTGCATAAAGCTTCTCTTCCCTCAATCTCTGTAATACAATCCTCAAATGTTGAGCATGATCCTCCTGGCTATGAGAGTACACCAGGATGTCATCAATAAATACAACAACGATTGAGTCCAAATAGGGCTGGAATACATTGTTCATCAAATGCATGAACGCTGCTAGGGCATTGGTCAGCCCAAAGGACATCACTAAGAACTCATAATGGCCATATCGGGTCCTGAAAGCTGTCTTAAGAATATCTGAATCCCGAATCTTCAGCTGGTGATAACCGGACCTCAAATCAATCTTAGAGAATACCCTCGCTCCCTGAAGCTGGTCAAATAAATCATCAATACAAGGCAAAGGATACTTGTTCTTGACTGTGACCTTGTTCAACTGCCTGTAATCAATACACATCCTCATGAAACCATCCTCCTTCTTTACAAATAGAACCGGTGCACCCCATGGTGACACACTAGGCCGAATAAACCCCTTATCAAGGAGTTCCTGAAGTTGTTTCTTCAGCTCCGCCGGTGCCATACGCTATGGTGAAATAGAAATGGGCTGAGTGCCCGGCACCAAATCAATACTAAAGTCAATATCCCTGTCAGGCGGCATGCCCGGGAGATCTGCGAGAAACACATCCGGAAAATAATGTACCACTGGAAGAGAATCAATGACAAGAGTCTCTGCACTAATATCCCTCACAAATGCCAAATAAGATAGACAACCCTTCTCAACCATACGCTGAGCCTTCAAATATGAAATCACCCTACTAGGTACATAATCTATAGAATCGCTCCACTTAACCCTCGAAGATCCTGACATCGCCAACGTCACAGTCTTAGCGTGACTATCTAGAACAACATGACATGGAGATAACTAATCCATACCAAATATCACATCAAAGTCAACCATACTAAGCAGCAAAAGATCCACTTGGGTCTGCAGACCCCCAATAGTCACCACAAATGACCGATATACGCGGTCTACAATAATAGTATCGCCCACAGGAGTAGATACATGAACAAATGAAACTAAAGACTCACGGGACATATCCAGAAAATAAGCGAAATACGAGGAAACATATGAATAGGTGAAACTAGGGTCAAATAATACAGAGGCATCTCTGTGACAAACTGAGACACTACCTGTAATCACAGCATCTGAAGAAATAGCATCTGGTCTGGCTGGGAGGGCATAGAAACGGGCCTGACCACCCCCTGATCTGCCTCCCCGTCTAGGGCGACCCCGAGCTGACTGGGCGGGTGGTGAAGTAACTGGTGCTGAAGTCGAAGTCTTACTCCTCTGCTGAGATAGACCTCCATGACAATGAGGACACTTTCTCCATATATGCCCAAACTCCCCACACTCAAAACAACTCCCTGGTGCTGGTGGCGGGAACTGAAGGGAAACCCTAGCACCGGGATAACTGGTAGAAGAACCTAGCATGGAGGAGCCCTAAACTGGTAGAGCACGGTACGAACTTTGAGCTGGAAGGGCACCGAGTGATGAGTGCCCCTGATGAGAACTGTGAGAACCATGGCCAGATGATGCACCACTGTGAGATGGTCGAGCTGACTGAGCCTGTCTGAAATAATGACCTCTACCGTGCTGGAACTGACCCCCAAAAGGAGCACTGCTGAATCCACCCTGACCACGAGGCCTCTTGGCCTCCCTCTCAACCCTCTACTGACTGCGAACCATCTCAATCTACCGAGCAATGTCGACTACCTCATCAAAGGTAGCACCAGACAGCCTCTCTCTGGTCATAAGCAATGGAAGCTGAAAAGTGAGACCATAAATAAACCTCATGATCCTCTCCCTGTTCGTGGGAATCAACTAGATAGCATGGCGGGCCAACTCCGAGAATCGCATCTCATACTGCGTCACAGATATATCACCCTGGCAAAACTGCTCAAACTGTCTGTATAGCTCCCCTCTACGGGACCGAGGCACGAACTTCTCCAAAAAGACCACGGAAAACTGCTACCAAGTAAGGGATATTGCGCCAACAGGCCTACGCCTCTCATAAGTCTCCCACCATCTGAGTGCAGCCCCAGAAAACTGAAAAGTAGTGAATGAGACCCCACAAGTCTACAGAATACCAGCAGTATGGAGTATCCTCTAACATCTATCCAAGAAGTCCTGAGCATCCTCTCTCTATACCACTAAAAGGTGGCGGCTGGAGTCTACCAAACCTCTCCAACCTACGCTGATCATCCTCAGGCATATCAGGAAGCACATAATCCTGTGCAGCTGCAACCGACTGGGCTGGTGGTGCCCCCGATGTCTGGAGTCCCTGAACATCCTGCTCGGGTGTACGAGCGACGAGACTCTGAGTGCATGTGCCTCCCCCGACCTAAGAAGTGGTTGCGGCCGTCGAGATAGAGACCGCCCGAGCAAGGCCGGTACACGCTATCAAAATCTGAGCTAGGGCCTCCTGAAGGCCTGGAATCACAATAGGCATAGGTGGTGCCTGAGCTGGTGTATCAACAACTGGAATTTGGTCTTGATCTGGGGCAACTTGTAGATCTGTAGGTACTGCCCCAGCTGCGGTGCAGGTTGTACCTCTGCCCCTACCATAGCCTCTACCACGGCCTCGGCCTCTCGCGGCCCTGGCTGGCGATACTGGTGGCTGGCCCTCCTGACCGGTAGTACGAGTCCTCACCATCTGTGAGAGAAAGAAACAACAGATGTTTAGTTACTAGAATCAACAGATTCGCACGACAAAAATTCAAGAATGTGAAGTTTCCCAAAGGTTCTACAGCCTCTCAAAGATAAGTACACACGTCTCTGTACCGATCCACAAGACTCTACTAAACCCGCTCATGACTCGTGAGACCTATGTAACCTAGGCTCTGATACCAACTTGACACGACCTAAACTAACCCTGTCGTGATGGCGCCTATCGTGGAACTAGGCAAGCCGGCTCATTTTCCAAAAACAAACCGATATTTTTATTTCAAAGATGATCTCAAGGCTATTTAACATAAAAACCTTCGTAAAGGAGTTCAAATCAAAATAAAAGTGCGGAAAAGAAAAGCCCGATATCGGGGTGTCACTAGTCATGAGCATCTACTACAATTTGTCTGGCAATATCGAGATGAACAAGGTCTGAAAAATAGCTAAATACAACTAAAGGAAGATAAGAAGGAAAAGAGTAGGGCTGCGATCGTCAGGCAGCTACCTTACTATCCCCGAGAAAATCTACAATCGGAATAGTCAACAGCCGCTACTGTGTCTAGCTACACCTGGATCTGCACATAAGGTGCAAGGACTAACGTGAGTACGCCAATGCAGTAAGTAACAACAGTAAATAAAGACTGAGCAATAGTGACGAGCAACAAAGCATATAAAGTTTATATCATGAAATCTCGGTAAAAATACAACATGCTTTAAAAATCAGTGTTTGAATCAAATCATCTCTTTTAAAACCCAGTTTCAGTAAAACTCATTTAAAGATATTTTTCAACAGTTTCAAATAGAGGCTCAATGAAAAGGTAAGCAAAAATGATGAAATCATAAACAGCCCCTCGGGCAAAACATCACTCATATACAGCCCCTCGAGCAAACCTCACAATCACTCATGCCTCTCGGGCATACCTCACAATCAATCATGTCACTCAGGCATACCTCACAATCACTCATGCCTCCCAGTCACTTGGCACTCGGCACTCGCACTCAGTAGGTACCTGCACTCACTGGGGGTGTGTACAGACTCTGGAGGGGCTCCTTCAGCCCAAGCGCTATATCAAGCCAAATCATGGCATAAATCACTCAGGCCCTCGGCCTATATCAAACATGTTGCGGAGTGCAGCCCGATCCCATAAATATCCTTACAATTCAGGCCCCCGGCCGCACTCAGTCATAAACCTCTCAAGCCACTCGGGCTCTCAGTAAAAACAGAGTACTCAGCCCAAAACAACATTTATATGCATCAAAACAGAGTAATAAAAACTGAGTTATGCAGTAAACAGGTATAACCATGACTGAGTATAGATTTTCAATCGAAAGCAGTGAGAGGGTAGTAAGAAAAAGGGCCCTAAGGGTCCAAACAGCACTGACACAAGGCCCAATCATGGCATTTCGCCCAATTTACAGAAACTCATTTCTAAAACTCATAAGTATCATATAGTTTCAACAAAATATGCAACTTTATAGTTGCTACGAGACGGACCAAGTCACAATCCCCAACGGTGCACGCCCACATGCCCGTCACCTAGCATGTGCGTCACCTCAAAATGGTAAATGATATGAAATCCGGGGTTTCATACCCTCAGGACTAGATTTAGAATCGTAACTTACCTCAAGCCGATCAAATCCCTAATCTGTGATGCTCTTGCCCCTCGATTCGGCCTCCAAATGCTCTGAATCTATTCACTATCAGTACAATACCATCAATATACGCTTATGGAATAAATTCTATAAGAAAAACTATCAAATTAGCCCAAAACCCGAAATTGGCTCAAACCCAGCCCCCGGGCCCACATCTTAAAATCTGACAAAATTTATAAAACTAGAAAGCTCATCCACTCACGAGTCTAACCATACCAAATTCATCAAAATCTGACATCGTTTGATCCTTCAAATCCTTAAATTACTCTCCAAAAATCCCAAGCCCTAACCCCTCATTTCACTTCAAAAATCCTACTAATTAATGATGAACAAAACCATAGATTCACGAAATTTATACCATTATGGGTTAGAATCACTTACCACCAATGTTGCTCCTTGAAAACCTTCGAAAAATCGCCCCCCTCCTGAGTTCCTTACACCTAAAATTGAAAATGAAAGACAAAACCACGAGCTGGAGGTTTTCTGCCCAGCACTATCGCACCTGCAGCCTCTTTTTCTGCTTCTGCGATGCCGCACCTGCAGAAATTTCCATCGCAAGTGAGGAACTCACTAAAGAGCTTGGATTCCGTATATGCCTCCCAAATCGCACGCATGCGCTTGCGCACCTGCGCGTAACACTTCGCATCTACGAAGCCAGCCTAAAATCCTCCTCTCCGCATCTGCGCCCCAGGCCTCGCACCTGCGGGATAGCAGATGCGACCTCACTTACGCACCTGCGAACCCAGCCTACCTCGACACTTTCCGCACCTGCGAACTCCCACACACACCAGCGACCTCGCACCTGCGGTTCTCCCCTCCGCAGGTGCAGAAATATCAGTAACAGCAACTTCAGTTGCATCTTCAAACTTCAAAAAAATTCGTTAACCACCCGGAATCACCCCGAGGCCCTCGGGACCTTAGCCAAAAATACCAACAACTTATATATTAACATACAAACTTAGTCGAACCTTCAAATCACTCAAAACAACATCAAATTACCAAATTACCCTCAGATTCAAGCTTAAGAACTTCTAAATTTCCAAATTCGACCACCGATGCTGAAACCAACCAAACCACGTCTGAATGACCTCAAATTTTGCACACACGTCACAAATGACACTACGAACCTACTCCAACTTCCAAAATTCCATTCCGGCCCTGATATCAAATTGTCCACTGCCGACCAAAATTGCCAAATTTCTAACTTTCGCCAATTCAAGCCTAATTCTGCTACGGACCTCCAAATCACATTCCGGACGCACTCCTAAGTCCAAAATACCTAACGGAGCTAGCGGAACCATCATAATTCAAATCTAAAATCGTTTACACATAGGTCAACATCCAGTTGACTTTTTCTAACTTAATCTTCTACTTTAGAGACAAAGTGTCTCATTCCACTTTGAAACCACTCCAGACCCGAACCAACTAACCCGGTATATCATAATATAGATTAAAAGCATAAAGGAAGCAGAAATAGGGGAAACGAGGCTATAACTCTAGAAACGACCTGCCGGGTCGTTACAACGGCGGGAGTTTGAGCTCTTCCCCCGGTCTGTGAAATAGCTGGTGCAACCGGAATCAACCCCGCCTGAGCTAATGTACCAAACATGCTCAAGAACTGTGCTAAGGTCTCCTGAAGTCCGGGGGTAACAGTAGGTGCTTTCGGTACCTGCCCCCAACTGGAACTACTAGCGGCTCCTCAACTACTGCTCTGGTAGGTGCCCTAGCTGCGGCACATGCTCCTCATCGGCCTCTGCCTATGCCCCTAGTGACATCTGCTCCAGGGGTAACGTCATCAGCAGCTGCAGCTCGTGTCCTCACCATCTGTGAGAGAATGGAATAATAAAAGTTCAAACTTCGAGACCAATGAACTCGTACGATAGGAATGAAGGAAGTGAAACTGTCCTAATAGTTCTGTAGCCTCTCGAAGATAAGTACAAACGTCTCTATACCGATCTGCAAGACTCTACTAAACTCGCTTATGACTCGTAGCACCTATGAACCTAGAGCTCTGATACCAACTTGTCACCACCCAATTTTCCCTCTGTTGGGTATAGTGATGGCACCTAGTCGTAGGGACTAGGAAAGCCTAATATATACTGAATAACAACAACAATTAAATAACGTCTAACAATCTTTGAAATGGAAATCTTTATAAAATTTACAATTCCAAAAACCGGTAGTACAAGTCATAAGCTCTACAGAGTTTGTTATAATTTTCTAAATACAATTGTTTAAAGTAAAGTAAACAGTGTGAATACAAATCAGAAGGTGACTCTAAAGCCTGCGAACGCGCAGCAGGTTTACCTTGAGTCTCCACAGCAACAATCCGCACAACTAGCTAATGATCAACTGACTTCGAAAATGCCTAGATCTACACAAAAATGTACAGAAGTATAGTATGAGTACACAACGGCGATACCCAACAAGTATCAAGACTAACCTCAGTGAAGTAGTGATGGGGAACAGTCAAGACACCTACTGGACTAAATAACCTGAACAAGTATAAGTATAGAGACAACAGAGTATGATATCTACATAAAGACTACGCGAAGTAGCAATTAATATGGTAAATTTCAATAAGAAAAGGATACAACAACTATCAGCAGAACACCACAATAATGACATAGAAGAACAAACAGAAACACGACCTAAATTCGATGAACACAATTAAAAGAAGGGCAGGTAGCAACTAGATAAAAACAATCACTTTCACACCAGGTCTTAGCCACTAAAATCCACGAGGTACCGAACCTCATACTATTCACATCTCACGGATCCCAATACCTGAACCCTGACACCTGGCATCATGTGCCCTTATTATACTTCATAACCACACTGACGACTCATGTGCCAAATAGAGCCATTCTCACATAGAAGGCAAGTAAACAAGGGTGTGCATCTAAGCACAACAATATCAAGAAAACATCTTACCCGATAAGAGTGTTCAACTACGTGTATGCTTGTGCAAGTGTTCTATCATAGTTCATGCCAGCTAGTAAGTATAGGAAAGGAAATGGACAGCACATAGAATGTTTTCTCACAGCTTTCCACAAGATAAAGCCCACACAGGTAAGTGTACCACTACACAAACATCAACAACAAAATGCCCCACGCCATCACAATTCATCACAAATCAATCCCTGACATAGCCCACCTTGTCTCGCTACGTGTGCACTAGTAAAGTAAATGCTCGCCTTGTCTCGCCACACATGCATAATAATGTTCCCACCTTATCTCGCCACATATGCAACCCACATATATATATCCCGCCTTGTCACGCCATATGTGCAAATATTAATAGTAACAATAGCACGACAGAAACCTCGTGCAACCCCATAACAAAGAGATGTCAACAAAGGGCACACCTAAGATACTGTCTCGTAGTCCCAAAAGTAAATGCTCAACATGGGATCTCTCGAGGTACCGCCTCGTAGTCCCAAAAGTAAATATGCAAGACAGGGGATCTCCTGAGGTACCGCCTCATAGTCCTAAAAGTAAATATGCAAGACAGGGGGATCTCCCGAGGTACCGCCTCGTAGTCCCAAAGTAAATATGCAAGAACAACAAGTACAACAACAACAACAATAACACTAATGCAAGAGTACAACAAATAAATCAACTCAAAAATTCCAGAACTCAAAGGAACGGAGGAATTAATTCACAAGGAGTAGGCAAAATCGGGTAATGCTAGTCATAATAAGAACATCTCAACAAGAAAGGAAATACTATGTAACAATGGTCCACAATATTCAGTTCGACAACGAGGAAGCTAACACAAGTCGAATAATTTCAAATAAGGACAGGTCAACCAAAATATAGGATATCTAACTTCTTTTAAGGTTGGGTAATTAGGAAAGAGATACAACAATTTCAGCTAAGAAGAGGCAGTGGAAAGGTAACCATAACCTCAATTAAGGCTGAACAATTACAGAAGAGATAGTAATAATTTCAATTAAAGATAAGCAGTTAGGGGAAAGATAACATGACAATAAGAGAGATAACAATTTCAGTTAAGGTACAGATGAATCAAATAAACAATAAAAGTGGATCATGAAGCAATTAGCTCTAATTAAAGCAGGTAGAGGTGAAACCAGTAATTAAAAAATGTATTCATAACAAAACACTGCATATTCAGTAAATACAAGAACCTAAGAACCCTAAAAGGCCAACTTTCTACAAATAAATCCGAGCATGTACTCGTCACCTTGCGTACGCTGACTACAATTAGCATAGAAGACTCAAATCCTAAGGGGTAGTTCCCCCACACGAAGTTAGGCAAGATACTTACCTCAAAGAAGACAGATCGATACTCAAAAATGAACTTCTCAGGGAAATGGCCTCTGAATGACTCAAATCTAATCAAAATAACTTCAAAGCACAAATAAAACTCATAAGAAACTATTCCATATCATAAAGACTCAATCTTTATCAAAATCTAAAAATTGACCCAAAAGTCGACCCCCGGGCCCGCACCTCGGAACCCGACAAATTTCATAAAACCCGAACACCCAATCCAATACGAGTTCAACCATACTAAAATTATTAAATTCCGATACCATTTCTTCCCTCAAATCATGATTTTTCATTTTGAAAACTTTCTTCAAAAATCCCCATTTTCCTCACTCAAAAACACTAATTAAATAATAAAAATAAAGATAAGATCATGGAATATAATAAATTCGAGGTGAAGAATACTGACCCAATCGATTTGCTTGAAAAACCCGCAAAGAATCGCTCAAAACCGAGCTCTAGAACTCCAAAAATGTTTAAAATGGCTAACCCTCGGAATAGAGAACTTTATATTCTTGCCCAGGTATTTGTACATCGCGATCGCGGAAGAAATAATACGATCGCGAAGAAAAAAATGAGGCTGTCAAGAAGTGCTTCACGAACGCGAAGACAAGCTCGCGAACGCGGAGAAGAAATAATTATTGTCCGGAATTAGTGCTAAGCGATCGCGAATAAGGAAATTGATGGCCCAGGAACTGAGCTACGCGAACGCAAAGAGACGGGTGCGAACGCGAAAAAGGGAAAAGCAGACCTTCGCGATCGCGAATGGAATCATGCGAATGCGAAGAACAATAATTCATTCTCCACGAATTGCACTAACGAAGACGGAAGAAGTGACGCGAACGCGATTAAGGAAATCAGATGGCTGAAACCAACAGTCCAAAAATAGAAGAAATTGGCCCGTAGTCCATCCGAAACACACCCGAAGCCCCCGAGACCCCGTCTAAACACACAAACAAGTTCCATAACCTAACACGGACTCACTCGAGGTCTCAAATCACATCAGGCAATGCCAAAAATACAAATCGCACCACGAATCGAACTTATGAACTTCCAAAACTTCCAACTTCGAACACTCGTGCCGAAACCAATCAAACCAACCCATAATGACGTAAATTTTGTAGGAAAATCCCAAATAACATAATGGAGTTGTTCCAACTCTCGGAATCGCATTCCAACCCCGATATCAAAAAGTTCACTTCCGGTCAAAATCTCCGAAAATTCGACTTTCGCCATTTCAAGCCAAAATCAGCTACAGACCTCAAATTCACTGTCCGGACATGCTCCTAAGTCCAAAATCATGCAACGGAGCTAACGGAACCGCCGGAATTCAATTTCGGAGTCGTCTTTATACAGTTCCAACTACGATCAAAATCCTAATACTTAAGCTTCTGTTTTAAGGACTAAGTGTACCAAATCACTCTAAAGCATCCGGTAACTAAATTCAACTGCGCACACAAGTCAATACACATAATACGAAGCTGCTCAAGGCCTTATGCCACCGAACGGGACTTAAATTCTCAAAACGACTGACTGGGTCGTTACAAAAAAACTTTCACAAATAAGAAATAAAAAGATATATGATATTTTGTGAATTAATGGTCAATATTAACAAATTGTGTTATCTAATTGCTTTATAATTTGTTCGTTGCTCAAATTACGGTAGAAGGTTTCAATGTGTTATAGTGTAGTCCCTTTTATCATTTCTACGTACATTCATATCCAATTTTGTTTGTCATCACTTAGTAAAATTAAGTAAGTAAACTTAGTAGAATAATACTAATAATATTTTTCCATGTTATAAAATAATAATAGAAGAAGAAGAGTATTGCAGAGAAAAGAAAGAGAGAACTCTTATTGATCAGGGATGAATTACAATGGAATAGAACCTCTCTATTTATAGGGGGAAAGTGACTTAACCACCAAGTAACAAACCCTAAAATCTCTCTAAAATATAGACATTCACCTTAAGTATACTTCTATTTATAACACCCCTCTTTGAATGTCTGCTCATCAGATAATGTGCCTCGTTAAAATCTTAAATAAAATAAAACCCAGTCAGAAAAAATTCTAGAGAAGAAAAACGCCTTTTGGTTGCATTATTAAAAACATAGCAAGAAAAACCAAGTGGGACAAAACCTTATAAGGGAAAAAGAGTACAACGCTGTAACAACCCAACCGGTCGGTTTGAGCCCTAGCACGTCGTTCGGCAGTTTGAGGCCAAGAGTAGCTTCACTTTAGGTATTATGACTTGTACGTGTGGTCAAAATTGAATTCTGGAAAGTCCGGAGTTGATTTAGAAAGAAATTCTCATTTCAGAATCTTTAAGTTGCAAGAATTTACTAAGGTATTATTTCAAGTAAACGACCTCGGAATCGGTATTTGAAGGTTCCAACAAGTTTGTATGATGATTTTGGACTTGGGCGTATGTCCAGATTGAGTTTTGGATGACATGGGAGCGTTTCGGCGCCTATTGTGGAAAGTTGGCACTTTGGAAGAATTTCATAAATTTGGGTTGAAGTGCGGACGTTCGGGGGGATGAGAAAAACTTTAGTTTTTCTAGTGTTTCTTGGCAGCTGTTGCAGGTCTCACAAATGCGAGAATTTGTTTGCATTTGCGAACCTCTCATTTGCGAGAAAGGCTTCACAATTGCAAAGAAGCCTGACCTGGGCAGTGTTCGCATTTGCGACACTTTGGTCGCATTTGCGATCTCAGCAGTGTCCGCATTTGAGACTCCTTGGTCACATTTGCGACCTTGGCAGTAGAAGCCCAGGTTCGTATTTGCGATGGATTTGTCGCATTTGTGACCTTCGCATTTGCAAACCAGGTGTCGTAAATGCGAAATCTGAGACCTGTGCACATCTTTATTAAATGAGGGACTTAGGCCATTTCGCTCATTTTCTGTCATCTCTTGGGCGATTTTTGGAGCTTTGGAAGAGGATTTTCACCTAGCACTTTGAGGTAAGTGATTTTTACACAACATGAGTTATATACATAGATTAAGGGTAGATTAACATGTAAAAATTGGTGAAATCAAGGGTTTAGATGAAAAACCTAGGGTTTTGATAAAAATGGGATTAACCCGCGAAAATGATTAAGGAATTAGATAAAAATCATATATTTGAGTTCATGAGGTTATGGGTAACATTTTTCTTCAACGATTTCCGGAATCCGGGCACATGGGCCCGGGGTGAATTTTAGGAATTCCTCAATTTGGGTTGGAAAATAACTTTAATACTTAGGAATTGAACTCTTAAACATGTATTGACTATTTTAAATGTCATTTGACTAGTTTCAGGTCGTTTGGCACCGAGTCGAGTGTTTAAAGAAAAATTGTGAACCGGAAAGTAAGCTTTGAGGCGAGGTAAGTCTCCTGTCTAACTCTGTGAGGGGGAAACTACCCCTAAGGTGATATATTTAATATGTGTAACTTGACGCGGGGGGCTATGTACATACGAGGTGACGAGAGTCCGTACGTAGCTAGATTCATGTTATTGTCCGGGTAGACTTAGGTTCACACCATGCTATACTTGCACTATAGCGATTATCTTTGCTCGTTTAATTCTTTTATTTCGCATTATGACTTGAGACTAGACATACGTAGAGTGATAGACTCGTTATTGTAGAGACTTCACGAGTTTCATGATTAGTCATGAAACAATTGTACTCCTCTTACGAAATTATGTCCGCGATATATATATATATATATATTATATGTCCGCGATATATATATATATATATGTATGTTTCATTGAAAGGTTTTTCGTTAAAGAAATTATAACTCACACGTTTATTCATGAGTGGGGTCAAGGATCCGTTAAAGCTTCTTATTCTAATGGGATCGGGCTGTTCGCCTTGGCAGGATTTATGTACCACACTCTCATAGGAGCGGGCCGTTCGTCTCGGCAGGTTAATAGATGCATCTATGGTTCATGTCGTTCGACCCTCGGCAGTGCACAGATTATGATGGGATCGGGTCGTACGCCTCGGCATTTCTATAAAATATCCTCATGAAATCGTGTGTAACATTTGGCAAGAAGCCAGTGTATCTGTGAGTTCTTCCTGATTTGAAGTATAACGACCCATTTTGGTGAGGTCCACTATATATTTATATATATGCTCCGGTTGAGGAGGAAATTTGCTAATTGAGAGCTTGAACCTATTGTAAAGAGGAGAATTGTACCACGTATTTATACTTGTTTATTTTATTTACTTACTCTACCTCATATTTGTTCACCTCTTTACTGTACCTGATATTATTGGACCACTACTGAGTGTCGATGTCGATCCCCCGTCACTACTCCTCCAGAGTTAGGCTAGATACTTATTGGGTACACGTTGATTTATGTACTCATACTACACTTGCTCCACATTTTTGTGCAGGTACTTTTATATATGGTGGTCCTTTGGGCGCGGAGGCACGGATGATGCAGGGACTTACCGTGAGCTGCATTTCATGTTACGATCCGCAACCAGCAGAGTCTCCTTTAGAGTTATTTATATTCTCCTGTCCAATTTGTATTTCGGACAGATGTTGTATTTTATTTTACTTTCTAGTAAATGTTCATGCACTTGTGACACCAAATTTTGGGGATGATTATGGGTTGTTCCGTATTGTTATTGTGAAGATATTATCATTTACTCTATAAAATTTTATCTCTCACTAATTAATTGAAGGAAATTTATGATTTCAAAAATACTAAAATGAGTAATTAAGTTAAACTTTTATTGTTGGCTTGCCTGACAGTGGTGTTAGGCGCCATCACGACCTTTAATGGATTTTGGGTCGTGACAAATGCGTATGAACTCACCCCGATGAGAGCATCAATTCACACCTTGAGCCTTCGCATCCCACTATTGTACACTAGCTTCTTGAAGGTTGACGTCGGCAGAGATTTGGTGAATAAATCAACCATATTAACTCCAATGAATATGTTGCACCTTGAAAATCCTCGCTATCACATTAACTTGATTACAGTTATAGCAAGAAACATATGTGCACAAATTGAACAGAGGATTATATATGCTTTAAGTGATTTGAATCCTTCAGGGATTGTCATATAAGTTATGTCATATAAGACATTTAAATTGACTTTACATGCATATCAAGTTTTCATGTCATGCTAGACATCTAAGTTAGATTGTAACGACCCGACCGACCGTTTTGAGTATTACAATCTCGTTCCCTCATTTACTGCTCAATTTATGCTTTACAGTTGTTATGTGACTTGCCGGAGTGATTGGTTTGGGTCCGGTGAGGTTTTGGAATGAATTGGAACACTTAGTTCCAAGGTTTAAAGCTTAAGTTGAAATAGTGACCGGATGTTGAATTATATGTAAACGAACTCGGAATAGAGTTTTGATGATTCAGATAGCTCCGTATGGTAATTTTGGACTTAGGAGCGTATCTGAAAAATTATTTGGAAGCTCGTAGCTAAATTAGGCTTGAAATGGAGAAAATAGAAATTTAAATTTGGAAGATTGACCGGGGAGTTAATTTTTTTATATCGGGGCCGGAATGCGATTCTGAAAATTGGAATACCTTCGTTATGTCATTTATGACTTATGTGCAAAATTTGAGATCAATCGGACTTGATTTGATATGTTTCTACTTCAAATATAGAAGTAGAAATTTTCTAGTTTCATTAGGCTTGAATTGGGGTGTGACTCATGTTTTTAGCGTTATTTGATGTGATTTGAGGCTTCGACTAAGTTCGTATGATATTTTGGGACTTGTTGGTATATTTGGTTGAGGTCTTGAGGGCCTCGGGTATATTTCGGGGTGGTTTCGGACTAGGTTTGGATGGTTTGATGATGCTGGTTTGCTGGTACTGATGTTGTTCTTCGCGAACACGAAGGGACTCATGCATTCGCGAAGGTTCGGGGGGCAAAGCTACGCGTTCGCAATTGAGGCCTCGCATTCATGAAAGGGAAAGCTGACCTGGGGGAAATTGGTCTTCACGTTCGCGATGGAGAGGACCCATTCGCGATTGAGAAGCCCGGTGAAGCATTGCGTTCGATAGTTGAATTAAGTTGGAAAAATTAGAAAAACCCTCTTGGTTTAATTTGAAGACTTGAGGGTCGAGTTGATGTCCGAATTTGATAAAATTTGTATGGTTGGACTCGTGGTTGAATGTGCTTACTGATTTAGTAACTTTTGTCGAGTTCCGAGATGTGGGCCCTACGGGCTATTCTTTTGAGTGCAATTTCAGATTTTGTTGGAAAATTTATATTTTCATATGGAATTAATTCCTATAATTTGTATTGATTGAATCGAATTATTTGTGACTAGATTCGAGGCATTTGGAGACCGATTTGCGAGGCAAATGCGTAGCAGTATAAAGAATTATACGGTTTGAGATAAATAACATTTCTAAAATTGGTCCTTAGGGTATGAAATCTCGGATTATGTGTTATGTGATCGGTTTTGAGATGACGCACATGCTAGATGACGGGCGTGTGGGCGTGCACCATTGGAATTGTGACTTGGTCAAATTCCATGGAACTGTGTAGTTGAATAATCTGTTGTTATCTGTACATTCTCCATGTAGTAGAGAAATTGAACCATAAATCATGTTTAGATTATGTGTTGGCACAGTAAGGACCCACAGAGGTCGTGTACATGTTAAACTATCTGCTAAATTATTGTTTTGTACTCAGTCACAGTTTACTTATTTATTTTATCTCAGTCTCTATTGTTCATTATTGATGCATCATATCATTGTTGTTTGGGTTGATTTTCATGATTATTGAGAGCCCGAGAGGCTGGAGAGATTTATGATTGAGTGAGGCCGAGGGCCTGATTGTGAGATATTATACCATAGCACATGAGTTGTCCGTGTAGCACATGAGTTATCCGTGCAGATCCATATATTATACTATAGCACGTGAGTTGTCCGTGCAGCATGTGAGTTGTCCGTGCGGATCCAGATATTATACTATAGCACGTGAGTTGTCCGTGTAACACGTGAGTTATCCATGCGGATATATATATTAAAAATATAGCACGTGAGTTGTCCGTGTGGATTATAGCGCTTGGGCTGAAGGAGCCCCTCCGGAGTCTGTACACACCCCCAGTGAGCTCGGGTACCTATTGAGTGTGAGTGTTAAGTGCTGAGTGAATGGAATGACTGAGTGACTGTGATCCTGAGAGGATGCATTTGATTTCATTATTGTTGTACTACAGTCATCATAAATCGCTATTTTTTGGAAATTTCTGAGAGATATTATCTCCTGTTTCAGTCGAACTTGATATGAAATTACTGTTTGGGCCTTAGGTTTTAAACTTGCAAGCATGCCTACTTTCTTATGTTCGAAATATTTGTGAGAAATCGGCTTGCCTAGTACCACGTTAGGCGCTATCATAATAGGTTAGGATTTTAGGTCGTGACAAGTTGGTATTAGAGCCTAGGTTACATAGGTCTCACGAGTCATGAGCAGTTTTAGTAGAGTCTTGCAGATCGGTACGGAGACGTCTGTACTTATCTTCGAGAAGTTGCCGAACCCTTAGTAAAAACTTCACTTTCTTGTATTATGTCGTGCGAATTTGTTGATTCCGGAAACTAAATTTCTCTTATTCTATTCTCTCACAGATGGTGGCACTGGTAGTACGTCTGGGGCCGTGGTAGAGGTCGGGACCAAGGTAGAGGTCGGGGTGTAGCTCGTACAACAGTTGGAGCACCACCAGTTGCTCCAGCTCAGGAGCAGATTCCAGATATAGTTGAGCCGGTGGGACCAGCTCAGGCACCAGCTGTGCCTATTGTAATTCCAGGCCTTTAGGAGTCTTTGGCCCAGATATTGATAATTTGCACTGGCCTTGCTTAGGTGGTTTCGGCTCAGGTCGCACCAGCCACTTCTCAGGCCGAAAGAGGTACTCATACCCTTGTTGCCCGTACTCCAGAGCAGGTAGTGCAGGGACTTCAGATACCGGGAGCACTACCAGCCCAGCCGACTGCAGCTGCTCAGACCCCGGTAGTCCTTGTTATAGATGATGATGAGCAAAGGAGACTTCAGAGATTTGGGAGGCTTCGACCTCCATCATTTAGCGGTGCTGAGTCAGAGGATGCTCAGGGATTTCTGGATAAGTGCCAGCAGATGCTTTGGATAGCAGGTATTTTGGAGACCAGTGGGGCCTCGTTCACTACTTTTTAGTTTTCTGGGGCTGCCTTCAGATGGTGGGAGGCTTATGAGAGGCGCAGACCGGTTGGTGTAGCACCACTTATATGGCAGGAGTTCTCCGTTCTCTTTTTGGAGAAGTTTGTGCCGCAGTCTCGCAGAGAGGAGCTGCGCAGACAGTTTGAGCAGTTACATCAGGATGGTATATCTGTAATGCAGTACGAGATGAGATTTTCTAAGTTGGCTCGTCACGCAGTTTGGTTGGTTCCCACTGATAGGGAGAGGATTGGGAGGTTTATTGATGTCCTCACGTACTAGCTCCGGTTGCTTATGACTAGGGAGAGGGTATCTGGTGCCACTTTTGACGAGGTAGTTGACATTGCTCGGCAAATAGAGGTGGTCCATAGCCAGGAGCGTGGTGATAGGGAGGCCAAGAGGCCTCGAGGTTTGGGCGATTTCGGTGGGGTACCTTCTGGGGGACAATCCTACCACAACAGGGGTCGTCCTTATAGGCCTGCTCATAGGACTCGTTCAGTTCATCATGGTGCATCAGCTAGCCACGGTTCTTATAGTGCTCACTCAGACCAGTCTTCATTCAGTGCACTACCAGCGTAGAGTTCTCACCATGCCTCGTCCGCTCAGGCTTCTACAGGTAATTCCTCGGGTTATCAGGAGCAACAGTTCCTTCAGAGGAGGGGTTGTTTCGAGTGTGGAGAATTTGGTTATTTCAAGAGAGAATGTCTGAGGATGTTGAGTGGGGCTCCAAAGAAGAGTTCTCGGCCGACGGCACTAGCACCAACAGTTACACCACCCGCCCAGTAGCTCGGGGTGGGGCTCAGCCAGTTAGGGGTCGCCCAAGAGGGAGAGGCCAATCAGGTGGCTGTCAGGCCTGATTCTATGCTTTTCCTGCCAGGCCAGATGTTGTTGCTTCAGATGTAGTGATCACAGGTATTGTCTCAGTGTGCCACAAGGAAGCTTATATATTATTTGACACTGGTTCCACTTATTTGTATGTATCATAGTACTTTACTCATTATCTGGATATGCCTCGTGAGTCCTTAGTTTCACATGTTCATGTATCTACACCGATGGGTGATACTATTATTGTGGACCATGTGTATTGGTCGTGTGTGGTAACTATTGGGGGACTGGAGACTAAAGTTGATATTTTATTGCTTAGTATGGTCGATTTCGATGTTATCTTGGGTATGGATTGATTGTCTCCATGTCATGCTATTCTGGACTGTCACGCAAAAATAATGACGTTGGCGATACCGGGATTGCCAAAGGTCGAGTGGAAAGGTTCTCTAAATTATGTTCCCAGTAGGGTAATTTCTTATTTGAAGGCCCAACGTATGGTTGGGAAAGGGGTGTTCGTCATATTTGACCTTTGTAAGAGATGTTGATGCAGATACTCCTACTATTGATTATGTACCGGTAGTGCGAGACTTTTCAGATGTATTTCCTGCAGACCTATCGGGTATGCCACCCGATAGAGATATTGATTTCGGTATTGACTTGGTACCGGGCGCTCAGCCCATTTCTATTCCTCTGTATCATATGGCACCAACTAAATTGAAAGAATTGAAAGAGAAACTTCAGGAACTTCTTGATAAGGGGTTTATTAGGCCTAGTGCGTCACCTTGGGGTGCACCAGTTCTATTTGTGAAAAGCAAATATGGTACTATGCGGATGTGTATCGACTATAGGCAATTGAACAAAGTTACAATCAAGAATAAGTATCTTTTGCCGCGTATTGATGATTTATTTGACCAGCTTCAGGGAGCGAGAGTATTCTCCAAAATTGATCTGAGATCCGGGTATCACTAGTTGAAAATTCGGGATTCGGATATTCTAAAGACAGCATTCAGGACCCGTTATGGTCACTATGAATTTCTTGTGATGTATTTTGGGCCGACCAACGCCCCAACAACATTTATGCACTTGATGAATAGTGTATTCCATCCATATCTTGATTCATTTATCATAGTATTTATTGATGATATCCTGGTGTACTCACTTATCCAGGAGGAGCATGCACAACACTTGGGTATTGTATTACAGAGTCTGAGAGAGGAGAGACTGTATGCCAAATTCTCTAAGTGTGAGTTCTGGCTTAGTTCGGTGGCATTCTTGGGACACATAGTGTCCGGTGAAGGAATTAAGGTGGATCCGGAGAAGATAGAGGCAGTTCAGAGTTGGCCCAGGCCATCTTCAGCTACTGAGATTCTGAGTTTTCTCGGCTTGGCCGGTTATTATCATCTCTTCGTGGAGGGTTTCTCATCTATTGTGGCGCCTATGACTAAATTGACCCAGAAAGGTGCTCCGTTCAGGTGGTCGGATGAGTTTGAAGAGAGCTTTCAGAAGCTCAATACAACTTTGACTACAGCCCCAGTATTGGTGTTACCTATAGGGTCTTATACTGTGTATTGTGATGCGTCGCGTATTGGTCTCGACGCAGTGCTAATGTAAGATGGTGGGGTGATTGCCTATGCGTCCAGACAGTTAAAGGTACATGAGAAGAATTATCCGATCCATGGCCTTGAGTTAGCAGCTATAGTTTATGCCTTGAAGATTTGGCGATATTATTTGTACGGTGTCCATTGTAAGGTTTATACCGATCACCGGAGTCTACAACATCTGTTTAAATAGAATGATCTTAATTTGCGATAGCAGAGGTGGTTGGAGTTGCTTAAGGATTATGATATCACCATTCCTTATCATCCCGGAAAGGCCAATATGGTGGACGATGCCTTGAGTCATAAGGCGAAAAGTTTGGGCAGCTTAGCATACTTACCGGTAGTAGAGAGGCCTTTAGCCTTGGATGTTCAGGCCTTGGCCAACCAGTTTGTCATATTGGATATTTCCGAGCGGAGACGAGTTTTAGCTTGTGTGGTTTCTCAGACTTCTTTTTATGATCGTATCAGAGAACGTCAATATGATGACCCTTATCTGCTTGTCCTTAAGGACACGGTTTAGCACAATGATGCCAAGGAAGTCACTATTGGGGATGACGGTGTATTACGGATGCAGGGCAGGCTATGCTTGCCTAATATAAATGGTTTGCGTGAGTTGATTCTCCAGGAGGCTCACAGTTCGCGGTACTCTATTCATCCAGGTGCCGCAAAGATGTATCAGGATTTGAGGCAGCATTATTGGTGGAGGCGAATGAAGAAAAATATAGTGGGGTTTGTAGCTCGGTGTTTAAATTGTCAACAGGTAAAGTATGAGCATCAGAGACCGGGTGGATTACTTCAGAGGTTAGAAATTCCAGAGTGTAAGTGGGAGCGTATTACCATGGACTTCGTAGTTGGACTCCCACAGACTTTGATGAAGTTTAATGCTGTTTGGGTGATTGTAGATCGGCTGACCAAATCCGCACATTTTATTCCAGTCGGTACTACTTATTCTTCAGAGTGATTGGCTGAGATTTATATTTGCGAGATTGTTCGCCTACACGGTGTGCCAGTGTCCATAATTTCAGATCGAGGCACGCAGTTTACATCATAGTTTTGGAAAGCAATACAGTGAGGTCTGGGTACATAGGTTCAGTTGATTACAGCATTTCACCCTCAGACGGACGGACAGTCTGAGCGCACTATTCAGATATTGGAAGATATGCTACATGCTTGTGTTATAGATTTTGGGTGTTCTTGGGATCAATTTCTACCACTCGCGGAGTTTGCCTACAATAACAGTTACCAGTCGAGCATTCAGATGGCTCCGTATGAGGCTTTATATGGGAGACAATGTTGGTCTCCGATAAGTTGGTTTGAGCCTGGTGAGGCTAAGCTGTTGGGTACTGATTTGGTTTAGGATGCTTTAGAGAAGGTTAAATTGATTCAGGAATGGCTTCTCACGGCGCAGTCTAGATAGAAGATTTATGTCAACCGGAAGGTTCGTGATGTTGCTTACATGGTTGGGGAGAAGGTTCTACTCAAGATTTCACCCATGAAAGGTGTGTTGAGGTTCGGGAAGAAGGGCAAGCTGAGCCCTAGGTATATTGGGCCTTTTGAAATACTTAAGAAGATTGGAGAGGTGGCTTATGAACTTGCATTTTCGCCTAGTCTATCGGGTGTTCATCCAGTGTTTCATGTATCTATGCTCTGGAAGTATGTCGGAGATCCGTATCATGTTTTGGATTTCAGTACAGTGCAGTTGGATGGTAATTTGACTTATGATGTGGAGCCGGTGGCCATTTTAGATGGGCAGGTTCGAAAGTTGAGATCAAAGAACATAGCTTCAGTGAAAGTGCAGTGGAGAGGCCAGCCAGGTGGAGAAGCTACAAGGGAGATTGAGCGCGAGATGCGGCGCAGATATCCACACCTATTTGACACTCCAGGTATATTCCAAACCCGTTTGAGGATGAATGTTTGTTTAAGAGGGGGAGAATGTAATGACCCGACCGGTCGTTTTGAGTATTACAACCTCGTTCCCCCATTTACTGCTCAATTTATGATTTACAGTTGTTATGTGACTTGCCAGGGTGATTGGTTCGGGTCTGGTGATGTTTTGGAATGAATTGGAACACTTAGTTCCAAGGTTTAAAGCTTAAGTTGAAATAGTGACTAGATGTCGACTTATGTGTAAACAAACCCAGAATAGAGTTTTGTTGATTCAAATAGATTCGTATGGTGATTTTGGACTTAGGAGCGTATCCAGAAAATTATTTGGAAGCCCGTAGCTAAATTAGGCTTGAACTAGCGAAAATAGAAATTTAAATTTGGAAGATTGACCGGGGAGTTGACTTTTTGATATAGGGGCCTGAATCTGATTCTAAAAATTGGAATACCTCTGTTATGTCATTTATGACTTGTATGCAAAATTTGAGGTCAATCAGACTTGATTTGATATGTTTCGGCATTGAATGTAGAAGTTGGAATTTCATTAGGCTTGAATTGGGGTGTGATTCATGTTTTTAGCATTATTTGATGTGATTTGAGGCTTCGACTAAGTTCGTATGAGTTTTGGGACTTGTTGGTATATTTGGTTGAGGTCCCGGGGGCCTCGGGTGTGTTTCAGCGTGGTTTCGGACCAAGTTTGGCTGGGTTGCTGCTGCTGGCTTACTGGTAGTGATGTTATTCTTCGCGAACATGAAGGGACTCACGCGTTCGCGAAGGGGAAATTTGGAATGGCCCATTTTGTGCTTCGCGTTAGAGACGAGGGCACACATTCGCGAAGGTTCGAGGGCCAAAGTTACGCGTTCGCGAAGTGGAAAGTCGGCCTGGGGGAAATTGGTCTTCGCGTTCGCGATGGTGAGGACGCGTTCGCGATTGAGCAGCCCGGTGAAGAATCGTGTTCGCGAAGAAGAAAAATTGGGCAGCACAAAATTGTGCTTCGCGAACGCGAGGGACATGTTGTGTTCTCGAAGAAGGAATCGCTGGGCAGAGAGTTTAAGTTCTGAAAATGGGACTTCGTCCCATTTTCCATTTTTGATGAATTGGAGCTCGGGAAGAGGTGATTTTCGGGAGATTTTCAAGAAAAACAACGGGGTAAGTGTTCTTAACTTAGTTGTCACGACCCCAAATTCCCTCTGTAGGATGTCGTGATGGCACCTAGTCTCTAAGACTAGGTAAGCCTATCAATGCGGAATAATAATAAATATCTGAAATAAATAAACTATAATTCAAACAATTTCAACTCCCAAAACCCGCTAGAAATAAGTCACAAACTTCTAAGAATTTATTCTCAATATCTCTATATGTCAAGGTCTAAATAAAATATAAGGAAGCAACATAAAATGATAGAAGGGGACTCCGGAGTCTGCGGACGCTGGCAGATATACCTCGAAGTCTCCGTGCGCAAGTAACTCACTGACGTCTAGGCTGGTAAAATGTACCTGGATCTGCACAAAAAGATGTGCAGAAGCGTAGTATGAGTACACCACAGCGGTACCCAGTAAGTGCCAAGCCTAACCTCGGTAGAGTAGTGACGAGGTCAGGTGAGGCCCTACTGAAATATAATAATGGCATGGAAAAATGTTTATCAATATAGTAAAATAAACTGACATTGAAAATGAATCAAATAGTATGTCACATTTAATGACATCAAATAATTGCAAATAATATCTCGTGGAATCAAAACAGAATTTCCTTCAACTTTATGAAAATCACAACAATTAATCGAAAGCAACTATGGCCATAAATCAATATCAACAAGGGCACTCCCGAGTTACCGCCTCGTAGTCCCAAATCATAAATAAATTCACAATATCTCATTTCCTTATATCACCGCGGGAGCCTTCACAATTTATTTAAAGAAAATATTTTTTTCCGAAATAGCATCCCACGTTTTAGCTACCCTTATCACACCGCATGACTTCTAGTAGTTCCCCTACTAGCCACGCGTATCAAGCTACCCTTATCTCACCGCATGTGTTTCAACACCCAGACCTTATACCACCGCATGTGTATCAATATCACAATTTGCACCTCAAGTGCTCAAATAATTTAACTTGCCAAAATAATTAAACAACAATATTTTTTCACAATAAAGAGCTCACGGCTCATGCCAAAATAAATTATCAATAATAGTTTTCCACAATAAAGAGCTCACGGCTCCCTCACAATGAGAAATAAAAATATTCAGGAGTAAATAATTTAGGAAAATAATATTTCAAAATCTTTACTACGTTGCTTCAATATCAAGTTTAAAAATATCAAATACTTCATATTAATAATATTTAATTTAAAGAAAATCAACCTTCAAATAATGCACAGAATAAAAGAAACCAAGTTTCAAATAAACAGGTAAAATAATTAGTAAGAAAAGATCAAACAAATTTGAAGTATATATCTCAGATCAATGATGAAGAATATAACAAGATAAAATAATTTAATAATTGCGCAACAGTGATCTACACAATTTTAAAATATAATCTTTCGCAATTTAGCCCGTGCACACACTCGTCACCTCGTGCACACGACTTTCAATACATTTCAATAATCACATCAATATCAATCCTAGGGGAAATTTCCCCTACACAAGGTTAGACAAGTCACTTACCTCGAGCTGATCCAATTTAACCAAGTATTATGCTTTTTCCTCGATTTTTCCGACTCCGATCGACTCGTATCTAGTCATAATTAATTCGATACAGTCAACAAAAATTATAGTAATCAATTTCATAAGAAAATATTACATTTTCATTAAAATCCGAAATTAGCTCAAATTTTGCCCGTGGGGCCCACATCTCGGAATCCGGCGAAACTTATAAAATCCGACAACGCATTCAATTACGAGTCCACCCATACCAATTTTATCAAAATCCGATAACAACTCGACCTCCAAATCTTAAATTTTTGTTTTTGGAAGATTTTGCAAAAACCTTGATTTCTTCCATTTAAATCTGAAATAAATGATGAATATGACCATGGATTTATGAAATATAATCACATTTGTATATAGGACACTTACCCAAGTTGAAGTCTTGAAGAAATCCTCAAAATCGCCCAAGAACCGTGCTCCAAAACTCCAAAACGAAATGAAGGAAATGACCATTTTTGGTCCTTAAGTTTCTGCCCCAAAAACATTATTCCGGTCGCTAAAAGTCCAATCCCGTCGCTAAAAGTGTCACATCTGGTCGCTAAAGGTGCACACCAGGACTATTTACACCAGCAGTTTTATTTCACTAAAAAGGCTCTAACTCCATCATACGAACTCGGAATTCGACGATTCTTGTTCCTATGAGTCACAAATAAAACTACGAACCCATTCGTTCAATCGAAACTCAATTCGGAGCTCATTTGCTCAATGTGATACCAATTTCGCTCGTTAAACAATTAACTCATATTTCGCGCTTAAAACTCAATCGCGACT
Organism: Nicotiana tomentosiformis; assembly: GCF_000390325.3. Classification (NCBI taxonomy): domain Eukaryota; kingdom Viridiplantae; phylum Streptophyta; class Magnoliopsida; order Solanales; family Solanaceae; genus Nicotiana; species Nicotiana tomentosiformis. The sequence goes on from NC_090818.1 coordinate 24,860,048, forward strand.
TGATGAAATTAGACCAAACTTTCCAGATCACTCCTATAATTCACTATCAAAATGTCAAAAGTCTCAAAATCGAATTTCAATCTCTAGAACTAAAAATGGACTTTTGGATCATTACATGCTTATGTTGAAAACATCAAACTCTTCCTCGACAGCCTGTAGTGTATCAATCATAACTTCTTGTACTCAAGTCCAACTGCCAAACGGTTTAAAGTTCTGCAAACTAGATACAAAGTACTATAACTTTCATGTTTTTCTCATCGCCCAACTCCTTATAGATTGCGAGATATAAGCTCCCAAAGTCAGCCCTGTGCAGCAGAAATTTCTGGCAATGCACACTGCTGTAGCCAAAATCTGCAGTACCAGCTTCAGTCAATCGATCATAACATTTTGTATAAATGTCTGAATGATAAATGGTTTATTATTCTGGAAACTAGAACCAAAGGGCTACAACTTTTATGTTTTGATAATATTCATATTCCTTATAGATTTCGAGATATAAGCTTCCAAAGTCAGCTCTGCGATTGCACCGGTTGCTGTCCAAAAATAGCTTCTGCAGCAGAAATATTCCAGCAGTTCCTTTTTGTCCAAAATCCATTCCGTTAACCTTCTGAAATCCACCCGAGGCCCTCGGGACCTTAACCAAATATACCAACATGTCCCAAAATACAATATGAACTTAGTTGAGACTTCAAACTATGCCAAACAACGCCGAAATTACGAATCGCGCATCGAATCGAATTATGAGTTTTCAAATCTTCCAACTTCTATATTTTGCGCCGAAACATATCAAATCAATTTCGATTGACCTCAAATTTTGCACACAAGTCATAAATGACGTAATGGATTTATGAAAATTTTCAGAATCGGATTTCGACCCCGATATCAAAAAGTCAACCCCTCGGTCAAACTTCTCAAAAATTCAACTTTCGGCATTTCAAACCTAATTCCACTACGGACTTCCAAATAAAATTTCAATCACGCTCTTAAGTCCAAAATCACCATACGGAGCTGTTGGAATCATTAAAATTCTATTCCGGGGTTATTTGCACATAATTCGACATCCGGTCATTATTTGAACTTAAACTTTTAATTTTTTATCAAAATTCCATATCTCGGGCTAAGGACCTCGGAATTTGATTCCGGGCATACTCCTAAGTCCCAAATAATGATACGGACCTACCGGAGCTGTCAAAACACTTATCCGAATCCGTTTGCTCAAAATATTGACCAAAGTCAACTCAGTTGAGTTTTAAAGCTCTAATTCACATTTTAATTCATTTTTCACCTGAAAACTTTTCGAAAAATTTTACGGACTGCGCACGCAAGTCGAGAAATGATAAATAGTACTTTTCAAGGTCTTAAAATACAAAATTAATCATTAAATTTAAAGATGACATTTTGGGTCATCACATTAGTATTGGTCAAATTACCCGAATCCATGGTTGTTTTTAACATCTAATCGGTGAATTAAGTTGAAAAATTTAGAAAAACCCTCTTGGTTTAATTTGAAGATTTGAGGTCGAGTTGATGTCTGAATTTGGCAAAATTTGTATGGTTGGACTCGTGGTTGAATGGGCTTTTGAATTTAGTAACTTTTGTCGGGTTCCGAGACGTGAGCCCCATGGGCAATTGTTTTGCGTGCAATTTCAGATTTTGTTAGAAAATTTATATTTTCATATGGAATTAATTCCTATAATTTGTATTGACTGAATCGAATTATTTATGATTAGATTCGAGGTATTTGGAGACCGATTCGCGAGGCAAAGGCATAGCAGAATAAAGAATTATACAGTTTGAGGTAAGTAACAGTTCTAAATTTGGTCCTGAGGGTATGAAACCCCGGATTATGTGTTATGTGATCGGTTTTGAGATGACGCACATGCTAGATGACGGGCGTGTGGGCGTGCACCATAGGAATTGTGACTTGGTCAAATTCCATAGAACTATGTAGTTGAATAATCTGTTGTTATCTGTATATTCTCCATGTAGTAGAGAAATTGAACCACAAATCATGTTTAGATTATGTGTTGGTACAGTACCCACAGAGATCATGTACATGTTGAATTATCTGCTAAATTGTTGTTTTGTACTCAGTCATAGTTTACTTGTTTATTTTATCTCAGCCTCTATTGTTCATTATTGATGCATCATATCATTATTGTTTGGGCTGATTTTCATGATTATTGAGAGCCCGAGAGGCTGGAGAGATTTATGACTGAGTGAGGCCGAGGGCCTGATTGTGAGATATTATACCATAGCACGTGAGTTGTCCGTGCAGCAAGTGAGTTGTCCATGCAAATCCATATATTATACTATAGCACGTGAGTTGTCTATGCAGCACGTGAGTTGTGCGTGCGGATAATAGCGCTTGGGCTGAAGGAGCCCCTTAGGAGTCTGTACACACCCCTAGTGAGCTCGGGTACCTGCTGGTATAGAAGATATTAATCTTTCCTTTATTTATAGTCTCAACATGACCAACCGCTCATGTTGGTACCATCTCATAGATGCATCTTATGTGGTATACATGGCAGATGAATGGGCCCATATTCACCTTTAATATTTTCAGCATTCATGAGATTAAATCTCAATTTTAGTTGGTCTATTAATTAATGAGAACAAACAATATAATAGAATTCGTAAAGAACTTTCTAGTTCTTTAATATTTACCCATGTGAATTCTCTTTTATTTTTGCACATCATACTTAAATTAACATGGCTAAATCAATTATACTAACTGGATAAATTATCAATATTGATAAACTTCAAGTTTAAACTATGACATGTGCAATTATCAATAAACTTCAAGTTTATTATGATATGAATTTTTATATCAATAAAATTCCACTTTATTGTAGCATTTTTTTATGTGTGTAGTACAAACTGAAGAATAAAGCAGGTAACTTTTTACCTAAATATTATCTCGCTACAAATTGCAGTAATAGAAGATATTAATCTTTCCTTTATTTATAGTCTCAACATGACCAACCGCTTTCGCGAATATTTTAGAAACTCAATAAGTTTCTTTGAGACTTAGTACGATACAATGCCTTATTGATAATCAATTTTATTTCTCCAAAATAGTAATAATTGGCTCTTCAAGAGCTCTCAATTACTTTTGTACTACCACATATTCATCAACATTCATATGGTGAATATCTCTTTCAAGGAGAAAGTTATACCATTATGGTCATGGTCAAAATCATTATAGCCAAGATATGTTGTTTCCATTACTTATGCCCTGTAATAATCACATTTCCATAATATTTTGGGATAATTACAATAGGTACGTGATCAATAATCATTCATGCCATAATAATGAAATTATTTTGAGAATCCTTATTGTTCTCATTACCACAATGATGACGATTATAATTTCGTCTATTGCCACGTCCACGCATTGATACCTCATGGTAATAATTTAGTGTTCTTTCAGACTTATCACATACTGCTATCACATTCTCTTAAGGGAATGAGAGTGAAGCAAATTCAATTGTATGGGTTTTCACTTCTTGTGCCCACAATCATACATGAATTTGATCATGGTAAGACATAGAAATTTTACCACTTCGGATGGTTATAATTTCTTACAAACTCTACTAGAGTTATAAGTAAAATTTATTGTCTTTGCTTGTATTTAAAATCAAATTATAGAATTTCAAGAAATTAAAAGAGAAAAATAAGGCAAAATACTTACCTTAAATCCAGAATTTATTCCTAAAGGAAGTTCATGAAACAATTGACAATCATTATACTCAATATTATGTACAAGTTGAGCATCATGCACGTATCCCAAAGCCTGTTGACCGAAGCAGATTCCTAGTATAGGAATATCAATGTATTCACCCAAGAGTCTCACGCAAATTTCTTTATCTTCTCTCCACGGAGGTCTAATTTCTCAAACGCTATACAACTAATCAATAGTATATCTACAAATTAAAATAACCGCCCTCTACTCAATTAGTTAGAGTCTAGTATTGATAACGTGTTATAAAACAATAAAAGAAGAAGAAGTGTATTGCAGAGAAAAGTGGAGAGAATTCTTATTGATCAGGGATGAATTACAATGGAATAGAACTCCCTATTTATAGGGGAAAAGTGACTTAGCCACCAAGTAACAAATCCTAAAATCTCTCTAAAATATAGACATTCACTAAAGTATAATTCTATTTATAACATGCCCGATGATATCAAGATATTGTTGATTATATGCTTCGTTTATTTTGGATAATGCATTCTGAATAATAAAGGATACGGAAGAATTGTTGGAAAACAAGTATACGGAGGAATCTAAGATCCGGGAAAAGTTTAAATAAACTTTCAATTTATCTTTCATTGAAAAATTACTCTATACTATTATTTTTCACATCATTAACGAAGTTAAAAAATTATTTCTACACGTTGTTAAGATAGTAGCAAAGGCTTTGCTGGATTAGTAGAAATGACAGCTCAGAATTGTTTTTTTAAGTCCCTTTCTCCTACCCTATTTATAATTTAAAAAATTAAAAAAAGAATTTATGTGCTTAATATTTTGAGGGAGAAAATTTCGCAATAGCAACAAGTTGGTAATCCCTACTTGACTTTCCTCACTTCATCTTTCTCCACTAGCACCTCCCTTGTCACCTTTTCCTTTTATGAAAGGGTTAATATAAAATAAGTGAATGGTTCTTGTTATTTTCTTTGTTAGATTAGTTTATTATTCATATCATATTGGAATTATTTACTTAATTGTTTTAATAAGATGTGGTATATAATATACTATTAGTTCATTGTTGATTGTAACCAGTGTTTTAAAAGGCGTGGGCGTAAGACGAGACGTTTTACATATATTTCAGCGAGGCGTAATCCCTGAGGCACGTGGTGTAAGCGCCATAGGTATTTAATTTTAATATTTTATAAAATAATATAATTACAATAAATATTTATAAACAGGTAAAATTACATAAAATTGAAGAAAACTATAAATATGTGAATATATATATATATATATATATAAGTGAATGGTTCTTGTTATTTTCTTTGTTAGATTAGTTTATTATTCATATCATATTGGAATTATTTACTTAATTGTTTTAATAAGATGTGGTATATAATATACTATTAGTTCATTGTTGATTGTAACCAGTGTTTTAAAAGGCGTGAGCGTAAGACGAGACGTTTTACATATGTTTCAGCGAGGCGTAAGCCCTGAGGCACGTGGCGTAAGCCCCATAGGTATTTAATTTTAATATTTTATAAAATAATATAATTGCAATAAATATTTATAAACAGGTAAAATTACATAAAAATTGAAGAAAACTATATATATATATATATATATATATATATATATATATATATATATATATATATCTATATATCTGTATGTATGTGTGTATGTATGTATGTGTGTATGTGTGCGCGCACGCGCTTCATCCCCACAAAATATTAGTCAAAATAATCTATTATATGCTACTTATAAGCACAAGTAACTTGAGTCTAAAAGAATAGAGTTTTCTAAAATGGAGGAACAAAAAAGAGGACTAACCTACAATTTGAACTTTGAACTTGCTCTATGAAGGATAATGAAGTTTTTTTTATATTTGTAAAAAAATAATTGAATATTCGTTGCTCTTGGGAGATATTAGCAGACTAGCGGACAAAATAAATTTTTGGAAAAGATTATGAATTAGGACTTCAATCAATAAAAAAGGTCTTGACTTTTAAATTTAATACATTTCAGTTCCTTTTTAAAAATTTTGACTAATTACAAAGCTAACTTTTGAGAATTTGGGTATTATATGAAGGACTTATTCAACAAATTTTGTTTTAATTTAAAAAAGTCTCTAGGGCTTACACCTCACTAAAAAAATGCGTCTCAAACGCCCGGGCGTATGCCTCTTAAGAATTTCGCCCCACACCATCACTTCGGGGCGTTTTTGGTACGCTTCGCCCCAGGGCTAGCCCCGAAATGCCTTTTAAAATAGTGATGGTAACTTGAAACTGTTTGCATGATGTGATTGTAACTTGAAACTGTTTGCATGATATATATTGTTAATTCCAAATTATTAATTTTTGTTTTTAGTAATTGCTTATTTATTTTGATTTTGTATATTATTGTGTTCTATATTGTTAAATTGTTATTTTCTGTTAGTTTCTATTAAAAAGAACCTAAACAATTAAAAGTGTCTTGTTTCAAATTATTTATTGGAAAAAAAAATGGAGATATGCGGTTGCAAAATTGACGGCTAGAAACAATAAAAGCTCTTCAAATTTGAAAAAGGAAACGAACACTTCCTAACAAATTCTGGAGACGTTGCAAATAATTTCAAGAATTACAATTTCCCATGTCTTTAAACAGCTTCAAGGAGACACTCAAGCCCTGCACTGCAATTCAATCATCTTTCTCACAATCTTCTTCAACAAGTTCGTACAATTTCGACACAAAATCTGTAAACCCTAGAAAACCCCCTAAATCTTCTTTGTCCCAGCAACTTCTACGACTCGAGGATCACACTTCTTTGCTTCAAACTCAACCACCACAAACTCCCAATAAGCAGAACCATTTTGATTTGAAAAGCAAATATGAAAAATCAGAGGAGGAGGAGGAAGAAGAAGAAAAGCCCGTTGGGTTTGGGAGGCCCAAATTGGATTTATTATTGCTAGATCAATCAGGACCTTACGAGCCTTTGGTTCTGTCTTCACCGGGTCAAAAGCCTGTTGTCCAGGTGATTTTTTCACTGGCCCATATAATCAAGATTCAATTTTTTTGAGCCCTTTTAAACTTATAGTTTTTGAAATTGTTGGTTCAATTTCAAAATTACACAAATGGGGTTCTGTTTATATTGGAAAGTTAGTATTTTGAGATCCTGTGCTATTTGCTTATTGATTGTGAATGTGAACATTGTATGCTTTGACTTATTTTGGGCTTCATTTGATTGATAGATTTTTGAGCTAACTCCTTAATTAGAATGTGATTGATCAGATTTCCCTGAATAGAAAAATTAATTTGTTAATGACTGTGGCGGTGCTCTAGTTGGTTTTGCTCAGCACTGTGGTAAGTTGAAAACGATATCTAGACCGTGGTTTTGGTGAATGACTTAGTCCCTTGCTTAAGCTTTGGTTGGATCTCCAAGGAGTTTTAAGGAGGAGGAGACAAACATCTTGAATAAGGAAGGGTGGAAAGATGAATTTTTTTCAATAACCGAGAAATCCTGAGGTCCAGTTGGCTCATAGTTTAAACAACAACAACAACAACGACCCAGTAAAATCCCACAAGTGGGGTCCGGGGAGGGTAGTGTGTACGCAGACCTTACCTCTACCCTGAGGGAGTAGAGAGGTTGTTTCTGATAGACCCTCGGCTCAAGAAGACGAAAAGAGACAATATATCAGTAACATCAACAAAAACCATAGAAATAATAACAAAATCATAAGAACCAGTAAATAGATGGAAAACAAAAACAATAACCAGTAAATAACCTGGCTCATAGTTTGAACCTCGGTGGATAATTGACTTGTCCCTCTACCCTTCTCCCATTAAATATGAGGCTTTAAGTGTTAATGCCATTTGGATTATAATCAAAAGGAGCCAAGGGGGATGGGCTTTTGATATGGATATTTTCCATCTGCTTTTGCAATTTCTCCTCTTATTTATACGGAATACAGATTTTTTCTGCCAAAGGTGGTAATTTTCTTTTTATCTTCATTGTGGAAACAATAGGAACATTCTTCTTTGTTTCTTTTCTTGAGAAGGTTTCAATTTTAACTGAAAGATTGCTCTTTGGTTTTTAGGTTTGTTAGGTAACGACAGACCATTGTCTTCATATTTGGTTAGGAACCATTCAATGTCTTTTGGAGTAAAACCTCTTATCTTCTCTGACCATAAGAATTACTAGATTTCTCAGATAAGTACAACTGTTCTGCCATTTGAGACAGCCCTTTTCCAAATAATGAATCTTGAAACAAAATCAAGAAATAAAAAGAGATGTGGACCATTTTGTTACCTGTTGATATAAATTCATACTTGCTTCTTTACCCAGTTTATGATGTGTAATGATTGACTACATATTTAGCAATTTCCTTTATTTCTTTTTCAGGTTCCAGCATCTATAAACTGTAGGCTTTTGGAGCATCAACGAGCAGGAGTGAAATTTTTGTATAGCTTGTATCAGAATAATCATGGAGGAGTTCTTGGAGATGATATGTGAGTTTTCTTTGTGATTCTCTTTTTGGGTGTTATGGTGGATACTACTTGTTGTATAGTGTTGGCCTAACTTGTACAAGTGATGAGCATCAGCTGTCGGGTCATGTTACGCACAGTCATATACACTTATTAATGCTATTGTAAACTGTCAAATTTTTATATTTTATATTGTGATTATAATGTCTCTTCTCCTTGTCTTTCCTTTTTTATGGCATATGCTTGGAACAGGGGACTTGGTAAAACCATCCAAAGCATTGCATTCTTAGCTGCTGTATTTGGTAAGGATGGAGACTTACCTGAATCAACAGTCTCGAAAGAACACCCAAGAACAAGGGTCCCTGTACTAATAGTTTGTCCCTCTTCTTTGATCCACAACTGGGAAAATGAGTTTTCCAAGTGGGCAACATTTAGTGTTTGCATTTATCACGGGCCAAACCGTGATTTAATGATTGAGAGACTAGAAGCACGTGGAGTGGAGATACTTATAACCAGTTTTGATACATACAGAATCCATGGACACATTTTATCAGATGTTGATTGGGAGATTGTGATTATTGATGAGGCCCATCGGCTTAAGAATGAGAAATCAAAACTGTACAAGGCATGTTTAGCAATTAAGACCCTAAAACGTTATGGTCTTACAGGAACAATAATGCAGAATAAATTAATGGAATTGTTCAATCTGTTCGACTGGGTGATACCCGGTTGCTTGGGGACACGTGAACACTTCCGAGAATTTTACGATGAGCCCCTTAAACATGGTCAGCGATCAAGTGCTCCAGATAGATTTGTTCGAGTTGCTGATGAGCGAAAACAGCACTTAGTATCAGTTCTGCGCAAATATTTGTTAAGAAGGACAAAGGAGGAAACTATTGGACATCTCATGTTGGGGAAGGAAGATAATGTTGTATTTTGTGCAATGAGTGAACTGCAAAAACGGGTTTATCAGAGAATGCTACAGTTACCTGAGGTACGATGCCTTATCAATAAGGATCTCCCTTGTAGTTGTGGAAGCCCTCTCAAGCAAGTCGAATGTTGCAGAAGGACGGTTCCAGATGGTATCATCTGGTCTTACCTTCACAGGGACAATCCAGATGGTTGTGATTCATGCCCTTATTGTGTCGTTCTTCCTTGTCTCATGAAGCTCCAGCAGGTTATCCCTAATGAATTTTCTCTTGGTTGTCTCTTGATAGATCTGTACTATGATTCCTTGATAGTCAATGATGTAGAAAATCTAATCTCAAAGTAAGTTCTCTAGTTTCTTTTAAGGAAAAATGCTGCTCTAGAGATATGTTCCTAAAGTGAAAGAAAATGAGATTAGGTTGCCAGATGCAAAACGAGTCAGACAACATAGAGAAGGAAAATGATGAACATCTAGGAACCCTCAGTTTCAGATGATGCATAAATTAAGTAATTAACCCAAAATTAATTAATTAACCAATGCTGTTTCTACTTATCAACTTGCTATTAGAAGTGGATGCATTGTTGTCTAGCAGAACATGTTAAAAGTGTGATCCTCTTTTTTGGTCTCTGAATTCTGATTTTTAATCTTTCTTCCCTCTTTAAAAAAAAATGTTAATGAAACAAGAGAAAAGAAGACTCGGGAACATTTCTTGAAAATTAAAGAGGAAGAGTACCTCTTACGACCTCAGATCTGCCATTACCTTTAAAAATAATGATTCTTTGTCATATGGTGGAGTATGGGGTGGACATAACCATGTTATTTCATTCGACTTTCTAGTTATTTGCAACATTGGTACCCCTCAATCCTATTTACTTTTCTTTTGAAATTATTTTCCGTCCCTCTTTCATCATTTTGTATCCTCACTTTTTGGAGCTCTCTGAGCAGATAAGCAATCACTTGGAGCTTATCAAGCCTAATCCAAGGGATGATCCAGATAAACAAAGAAAAGATGCAGAATTTGCTGCTGCTGTATTTGGTAAGGACATTGATTTGGTAGGAGGGCATACTCAGAATAAGAGTTTCTTGGGCTTAAGTAATGTTGAACATTGCGGGAAAATGAGAGCATTGGAGAAACTAATGTCCTCTTGGGTTTCACAAGGTGACAAGATTCTTCTTTTCAGCTATTCTGTAAGGTACTTTATCAATATTCAGTTCTTTTATCCTTTTGAGTGACTGAAACATGCAAATGCTTGCAAAAAGCTAGGTGCTTGGCTAACAAATATAATTACTCCTTTTTGTGATGGAGATAAAAACGCCATATTATTTTGTATTTTAAGGCGTTGAGGCAGTTCCTTTTGTTGTTGTCTTCAGTCATGATTGTCATTTGATTACTTTTTATGATGATATCTTAAATTCTCTATCAATATTTCTCTTCCTCAGTTATCGTCTATCACATTATGTCAATTCAAAAGAGTGCATGAGTAAGAGCTTTTTTCCTGCTTTATTTGATATTAGACCAGCTGAGTTTTGTTGTTGGAGATATGTCGAAATTAATTACACTAATGGGCTAACTAGTTTAAGGAATATTTTTAGTAATAGTCTAATGACTATCTTCTTGAAGATAGTACTTCTAACCAATTGAGAGATGGGACTTCTCTAAATTTAAAACATTTAGCCTTCTGATTTTGTGTGAGTTTTAATTTATGGGTTTCTCTTTTCCTTTCCTTTTATAAAATTGTAAAGTTGTTTTTATTTCTATCTGATCTTCCAAATTGAAGAAAGGTCAATGCACATTATCTGATTGTTTAACAATTGCTGTTTGATTTTTGCTAGCCTAACCCCTATCTTGGATTAGAATTAGAGCAGCATCACAAAAACTTCCGATCTGATCTCTGGTAGTGGTGCACTGTTATGACAACCTGAGGGCTGTGAATGGTTTTAATGAGGATCTCCATCTTTTTTTGCTTTTTGGGATAAGTAGGATCCGTCTCTTCTTATGAGGCTTACTAGATGTATATCCCTTTTTCTCTTGTTTTGCAACTCCGTTACTGTGGAATCTGAAAAACAGCAAGAGTCACCCAAGGATCTGTTTTATGCTTATAGAAATATATATGTTGCGTTTATTGCATAGCTTTTCAGGCATGTCTTATCTTTTCTCTAGTCTTAATTCCCTTCTTTTTAAAAATAATTGTCCTGAGCAGGATGCTGGACATACTTGAGAAATTTATTATACGCAAAGGCTATGGCTTTTCAAGGCTTGATGGTTCCACCCCAACTGGCCTGCGCCAGTCTCTAGTCGACGACTTCAACTCTAGTCCTAGCAAACAGGTAGATTTTTGAATCAATCAACTCTTCCAATCCCAAATTAGTTGGGGGTTGGCTATATGAATCCTCTGCATCCAGTTGTGCTCTATTCAGGCCCATTCCTCTTTATTAATATGGAATAGAACAATTTTAGTAATATTAAACTTTACTTCTCTTTATCATTTCTGTAATTTTAAGTTGTTCTCATCTTAGGTGTTCCTTATATCAACAAAAGCTGGTGGACTTGGCCTCAACCTCGTTAGTGCAAATCGTGTAGTGATATTTGATCCAAATTGGAATCCTGCCCAAGATTTGCAGGCCCAGGACAGATCATTCCGATTTGGACAGAGGCGGCATGTTGTTGTTTTCCGCCTACTTGCGGCCGGTTCTCTTGAAGAACTTGTTTACACTCGTCAGGTCTACAAACAGCAGTTATCAAACATTGCTGTCTCTGGAAAAATGGAAAAACGCTATTTCGAGGGAGTTCAGGTTGAAAATTACTTTTCTTTGTTTGTTTCCTCGGGTTAAATTTTTTTTTTTCTGTACCATTCTTCCAGTTGGAAATGATTACTTATTCAGACTGCAACTTTCAGGATTGTAAGGAGTTTCAAGGGGAGCTATTCGGTATCTGCAATCTTTTCAGAGATCTATCTGACAAACTCTTCACAAGTGAGATCATTGAATTACATGAAAACAAGAGAAAGGAAGATGGAACTCATTCAAAACAGGATTTGAGTGGGATGTATTTTGTTCCTGAGAAAGAAATAACTACAGCATCTTTGGTGGCACCTGAAAGCAGTAAACATAAAGAAGAGGAGGGCAGAGCAGTTGCTCCAATGCTTGAACACCTCGGTGAGTTCATCTTTTGTTTGTTTCTGATAAATTAGAATTGCTCTGAAGGTCCATTGTGGAAAGGCAACAGGAAAGAAAAGAATGGTAATTATGGAGGCACCCAAAGTAAAAAAATTCTCTAAAAGAAGAGGAAGGTCAATATTGTTCTAGCTCTAGGTATTGATCGCACTGAATGGAAAGAAGGAAAATATTACTTGGTTATTTGATAAGATAGAACTAAGAGGATCGATGTAGTTCTTTTAAGAAATCTGCTATACTGTTCTTACCTTAAGATTCTCGAAGCTGTTGAAATGGTTGACAATCTTTTATCTTTTATTTTCCTTTTCTTTTTTTGGCAGCAATATTGAAGTTCTTTCTTCACCTCAATTAACTGGCTGATGTCTCTTTACAAAAACAAAATTGTAGGATACAGATATACAATGGCATTGATCTTTATTGCTCATTTGACCTTTTGATGCCCAGGTATTGTATATGCTCATCGGTTTGAAGACATTGTTGACCTTGGACCAGCAGTGACGAAAGAGAAAAAAGAACAGACTGTGCATCTAAATAATGCTCCAGGGCAGCCAGAGTGTTCAACCGTTGGGAAGAGGAAATCAGATGCCATAACTGGGAAGGAGAATGTAGGAACTGGCAATCCTATAAAGATGCGCAAAAAGAACCAATTTAGCCTCATTGCCTGTTTCATGGGCATGGAAGAGGTTCAGTTTAGCAAATGGCTCTTATCTGCAACTCCAGCAGAGCGTGAAAAGGTACTAAAAGATTATCATAAGGAGAAAGGATAAAATTCATGACTTTTATGACAACTTGTAACTTCTGTAACATATATTCTGTACAGGTGCTTCTTTTTTCTTTTCTTTCTTTTATATACTCCACTTCTTAGTGTGTACAGGAAAGCGTTTAGGCTGTCCATTGTATGTGTATCTTCATTGTTTTAGAGTATAAACAGTTCACACTTGAATAAATAGGGAGATAATACTAGTCCAAAGTTAGTACAATCTTGTTCGCTATTGCTCTGAGCATCTGGATGTCTGGTATCCACCTATTTGTTCAACAACACCCCCTCCCCTCCCCTCCCGCTAATGTAGACTTTCACTTCATAAAGGATTATTGCATCTACTTTCTCTGCAACTTGAATCTGAGATTGTCTATGTTGGATTGATATCTTGGGAACATTGTGTTTCTATGATACTACACATAAGCTGTACGGTTGACTTCTTCATGAAGAAAAATAATTTGCAGTTAATTCCTCTGCATCTTGAACCTTGATACTGGCTTTGAGCCGCGACTGACTGAGCACCCTTGGATTGATATCAATATCAGTTGTGTTCTCTATGATACCACCAGTAAAAGGCTGCAAGAGGATATTGTCAGATACCGATCCCCTTAATATATCAATTCATCTTATAATCGTGCAAGAATGTACCTTACTACTGTCAAAGTGTGGTTTGGAAGGACGAGCAGCAGCCTGTAAGAAAAACATTCAGTGTATATTTCTATAGTTCTTAACTCTGGAAAGATGCACGCAGAAAAACATATTGTTATGTTGAAGATAATAGAGCAATATTGGGCGGAAAAGATGCACGATACGGTAATGTTATGTTGAAGAAGATGGAGCAATATCAGCATACTTCAACCAATTAGCTCGAGCTGCCACACCAGCAAAGAGATGAACGCGGTGCACAGTGTTTTTGGTGCTAGGGATTAAGATTATGTTATGAACAGAAATAAGCACCTAGTCCTTTTCTCTCTACATATAAACGTTTTTCATGAGGGGAAAAGGCAGGCGGAGGGGAATGATGTAGTTGCAATAAAAATAAAAATGACATTGTAGCCCTGTCACCACAAAGAAAACAAAGAAAGAACAAGCTGGAACAGCGAGAAATGAGATAGTGAAAGTAATGCAGGTGGACTGGAACAGCAATGGCCCTGTCCAGGTAAGAACAAATAAAAGGCATAGAATCGTACTTTGTTTTCAGCTATAAGAAGAGCCTTAACATCCTCCCTCGCTTGTGGTTCTGTTGGAGCATTCACCGTCAAATTGGACTTGCCATAAGCTAGATTCCCAGTTAAGCAGTTTTCTGATACAATGCAATCTTTTAAGAGAAGCAGAAAAAGAATACAGGAACTTGCAAATTCAATAATCCTCGGGATAAGAAAATTTGAGAAACTGGTAAAGTTTACTCATCGTTTCAAATGAAAGTTTTACCATGACATTCCTCTGAGAATTCAATTATGGAATGTTGCTAGTCGCCACTCTTGATTAGTATATTGATGTGATCAATTTACTATCGGCTTAGTATTGAACCTATGGGGTCGCACACTAACGAGTGTTCTGATCTTTGCTAAAGAATTAATTATTTTATTATTTGATAATTAAATTAAAAAAATTTAATTAGTCAAATAAATTTAGTTATTAGTCCAAATAAAATATTATTATATTTCTTACTAGCACAGATGATATAATTAATATTGTGAACAAATTGAAGTTTTTTATTTGGAATAGAAAATTAAATTGTATCTCTTGGTTAAGATATATATAATTAATACTTATTTTATATAATAGATGTTATATAAAATATTAATTAAGAAAGAAGCTTGGTGGAAACATTGTCAAGTGAATTTGGATTCACATGAAAGTCCAACATGTGGGCAGCCACAATCCCATTTAGAGTGCAATTCAATTTTTCAATAATAGTAAACTTACTTTTGGTTTAGACAAGAATCCAAATTTGAATTGTATTGGAAAGTCAAAGCAGCCACAATCCCATTTAGGATTCAATTTTTCAACAATAACAACTTACTTTCGGTTTAGAATTGCACAAAAGTTCACCGCCTCTAACCTTTCCTTTGATATAGTGAAAATGACTTTCAGAGGTTATAAATAAGTCCAATTGACATGAAAATCCATGGTGAAAATAATACTTTTAAGAAGCCACAAAATTAAGAGAAAAACGTACAAGAACAGTTCTCGTCGTGCAACTTTCGGTAGTCTTGAGAAGAAAAATCACTTTGTGAAAGTGTGAGTGCAATACAAAGCCAAGAGAGAAAATAATATTACAAGAAAGGTGTTTCTTGTTCTTTTACTTTTGAGTTGAGATTTTTCTGAAAAGTTTTAACATAATATTTTCATTTAATTTGTTCACGGGTTAATTGATCAAAGAGTTGATAGCAAGAATCAGTCTCTGTGTGGATACGTATAGAGTTTTCGCACTATCGAAGAATTTTTAAACGAGATTCTCTTCACCAGGTATGTCTTAGATCCGATCTTTAATATGTAAACACGAAAAGATCTGCCTAGAATTATTATTATATTCCGTTGCGTGTTATGAACACCTCCATCATTCCTACAACCACATGTCAAATACAATTTATCAACAATTCAAAAGCATAAAATTCACGCACTCCAAAAGTCAAATTTTGTAATTAAGTTCAATAACATGCAACTGACCTCTGAGCTTTTTATTTCTTCTTCCAAGATTTCATGACCTGGGATGACATCAGATCCAGCTATACCTAGCTCTTCTGCATTGATACTTTCAGCTTCTTCTTCCTATTTTTCTAGTTCAGCAATCCGGGATAATATGCAACCATATTCTTCATCTTCAGAAGAAATAGGAAGCCCAAGTCCCACGATGCCTGAGTTTTAAGATTAGAAAGTTTTCAGTGTTTGAAAAGAAGTCGGAACTCTTCATCACATCAGCGGAAGATTACTTCAGAAAGCCGTCCTCGCAACACAGGGAGCAGAATGTCCCCTCTCTGCGCGCAATGCAAAGCCACACATGCATGTATATGTTGAAAATACATCCCCTAGGTAATTACACTTAAGATAGTGGTTCGTAAAAGGACATTAGAAAGCTTGATGTCATAGCATACATAATACCTTCCATAGATGACTGAGCCATAACTTTAATTAGACATTTTACAAAATTTATAAATAGCATCCTGCCAGTGGAAATATTTAAAGATGCTTTATACCAATAAAAAGATCATAAATAGCAGATTGATAAAATCAACATTAATTCGATTAGTTGTAGGTAAGACATAAATCAATAACATATGGAACATACCTATTGCAGACACCTTTTCAGGAGAAGTTTGCTTCACATAGTCTTCTATCTATCAATTAATTCGCACCAATAGGCAAGTCAATGTCAGACTAAGAACTCAAGTTTATGCATTTCTCAAATTCAAGTTCAACACACGACGAGCGCAAAACACAAAATAAATTATTGCTAGCCGGTCAAAGATAGTATTGTTAAATTATCGTCTCCATAGGGATAAGATTTAAACATTGTTCGAATAATTTTTAGTTAATTACTATTTAGAAAAATTAACACTTGATTGAATGATTATCAACTACGATTAACTACTAAAAATTAAGCAGTTATCGATTGACCACGGAAGACAACAGTTGAGCAACAAAGAAATATCAGTTAGAGAAATAAGGATAATTGACTAGACATGTGCAAGATAATTGACTCGCAATCCAATTCTTGAGTAATTCACTCTATAACACTGTTGATTTTCACGAATTCACCAGATAATCAGATTATAATTGAAGTTTAAGTTCCTCTTTCGATTAAATTTTAATTTCAATAAATAATCCAATTGAAGCACGGTGAATAATTGCAACGAATAAAATGATGGTTTTATTCTAAAGGGTAACTTCTCACGAATATTTTCCTATTTTCTAGTTTGATTAATAATTCAAGAGGCTCTTTCGATTACCTAGTTGAATCACAAATTTAAACTAGAGCATAAGATGTAAAGAAATTCAATATAAAGCTCCTCTTTCGCACAAAATAATAAACAACTTCACAATACCAGTTAAAGCTCCATCAATTAATTCAAGCAATTGTCAAGAATCGAATCTCTAATCGAATTATTAATACGCCGTGTTTGTAACACCCTAAGGGAAACTACTCCATAGCAATGGAAAAATTCATCTCAATAAGGTATAAAAACATAGAAAACATCAATACTAATGATTCGATACAAACTACCGTATTGCACCAATTGTTGGTTGAAATCTTGATGAATTCTTGTGTCTTTTTGCCTTAGTTGCTTCTCAATTATTTTGTAGGTCAAAAAGTTCCTTCAAAAATATAATTTTGGTGTATTTATACCGTGTATAAGTGGATCCGGACAAAACTACCATTTCCAAGCCGAAACAGAAAAATACTCTGAGAAAATTGAACAGGCGCGGCACGCCACGCGTCGCGCCTTTTCTGTCAGGGCAGGCACATTGCACTGTTGCGTCATGCCTCGCGGCACCCCCACACGGCGTGGTAGTGAAAATTTCTCAGAGTAATTGTTTTCATGCACTTTTTGATTTCCAAACTTGGCCCTCGATCCCCGAATGCGAACCCAGTTTAATTCCTTGGGCTTTTACTCAGACTTCAAAGCTCCAATTTATTTTTTTAACTTGCAATCACTTCCTGTAAGGCATAAAACATATAATAAGTGTAATTCACGATCATTTAAACTCAAACACAAGTAAAATACAGTAATTAGAGTGCAAAATATGGGTTTCTAGCCTACCATCAACACCCCACACTTAAACCATTGCTCGTCCTCGAGCAATCAAACTACACTTCATATAGAGACATCAAACAATCTTTATAACGCATCATGCCAAGAATATTCAAAGCAGACTAAGCACCATATCATAACATCCTAGCCTCAAAACTCAACTCACAAGCACCACACATTTTTCATAACCTGCTCACATATTCTAACACAGAGGCCAAAGTCATTACCTTTCCTTCGCAAACCATGTGCCCTCACACCAAAAATAAAGAGTAGTTTCAGACACAATTCAAGAACGAATAGGAACTCAAGATAGAAAGAATTCACTCAATCTCATAATTAAAATTCATGTGCCACAGAAAATGTACCATAGGCTTGTCCGTAGTGTAATACCCTACTAATTGAGCTCATTCAGTCAAATATCAAGTAGGACTTTAATTGATTGTAATGTAAGCTTCGGAACGGGTAGAATACTTTGGATATAATTACTACACCTCCCTGAGCACTTTAATACATACAATTCACAATCTAAACTCCACCCTTATGTTGAACCAAACCCCAACCTTCACATTATAATAATGGCACCTCCCAATTGCTTTAAGCATAAATATATCAAGAACTACCACTAGCAAGGAATAGTTTTTCCACAAAATACATACAAACACCTTTTTTTCTTTCTTCTTATCTTCTGATTTTTTCTTCTTCTTTTGAGCAATTTATTTTTTTCTTTTCTTTTTTAATTCCCTACAAGTGGCTCTCACTTATTCAAAACAGTGCACCTTTCTCCTATTATTCTCAGTTCCACTCAAAAACCCCGACCATACCTCAACGTAGCTTTTAACAAGCTCATAACAACTTCAAGTGCTCAAGAGAGGTAAAAGGTTCAAATAGATAGCCAATTCAAACAAAAAAGGGGTTAGGCTTGTAGTGTGGTTGTGAAAGAAAATAGGATTATAGACTCAAAGAGGCTAACTAAGATACACAACAATTAGGCGGGTCACAAGCATATATCTTACTCAACAAAAAAATACCTATATCACTTCCTAGACTGAATAGGACTTCTATTTCGCTTTGTAAATATACGTAGCAAGTTCTAGACATCAACTAACATGCACAGAATATCAACAAAAATCTCACTCACACCATGGCACATAACTCACTTAGGATCGGATCTATCCCGACTCTCTAGTCAAAGCAATTAAGTAAGGTCGAGATAAAATAAATTAAGGTACTTATACACAAGTCAAGAACTGAGCCTAAGCGTTACAACTAAGGCACTCATCACTCTCAAGGCATACGTAGTCAAGGAAAACTGCTTCCAACTAGCAACATGACCCACAAATGATTTTATTCCTATAAAAAGAAAAAAAACTAACTACACCTAGTTCAAGTAAAACCCTTGAAAAAGAACCGTGGCACAAAAAAAATCAAGGGAGAATTATTACACTATCTAAGAAACAAAAACAGAAATAAAAGACATTTTTTTGGATTTTTAAATTTTTTTGATTTTTTTTCTCGTTCGACTTCAAATCCCTCAAGAAGCAAGTCGACAAAATCCATCGTCAAAACTAAACAATTATAATTATTAACTATTACATGCCAAATGAGAATTTAGATTTACAATTACAGACCAAATTATCTAACAAAGCAAGAAATAAAGCCAAATGGCAAATAAGACAAATAGGGGCACCCCACACTTAAGAGATTGCATTGTCCCCAACACAAAAATCGCAGAAACAAGAGTGAAAAAGGTGAGTGCCTGAGGCCCTTGGCCTAATCATCATCACCCTCAAAGGTGTGCAAGTATTCCTCATCATCAGAAGAGACGGAGTTCACGTCCTTATCATGTGGAAATTGTCCTCCCGCAGCCAGACCCAGCCACTGCTGAGTAACAGCAGAGCGGGGATGATCCCGCTGCAGCTCAGCCAAGTCCGTCTCCCCTCTATTAGAGCGAAGGCGCATATAAGCAAACATTAGTTGCAGTGTCTCCTTGATATGAAGCAACCTCTGGTCCGTAGTAACAATAAGAGTAGCAGGAGGGTCTATCACAGCCGTGACATAAAATGCCTTAATAGGCCGCGACATCGGGATCATCCGATCATAATGAAACTCCTCCTTCACGTGGTGCATCTGTAGCAGCCAGGTGATCATACTCAGGTAATATAAGCGGCGGTCCCCAAATGAGCGCACCCGAGCCATGCTCCAACATGATCTTGCCAAGATCGAATCTCATCCTGGTCAAGAAGGCATATATCAGACACACCTTCATCCTTGAGATATCATTGTCACTATGGGTAGGACTAATTTTGGCATTGATCAGCCGCAGAAGAACCCTGGTTGGACACTGGAATGTGCTCTTTTTCATATCCTTGTGGTACTCATTGGAATCCCACATCCATGTGGCAGAAAAGTCAGCTCCATATAGTTGTCACCGACTATTAGGATAGTCAGGCGACGAAGGAACCACTGAAACAACTTGTGGGAGTCCGTGAACCCTATAATCTGATTGATCACCTGGGAGGAGAAGGGGATAACTTTACCTTGCACCCCCACCTCATATATAACATCCATACTGGCATCAGGATGCCAGTTAACATAAAACTCCTTCACTAAGTTCACGTTCACCATATCACTGGGATGGAACAAACTCTCAAAGCCCAACACCTGAATGTTGTATATCTCATTGTATTTTTGAGACAACTTTCCATCATCTATATTGACCTCGGACTCCGGGTTCATAGCAAGGACGAACGTCTTGAACCAATGTCTAGCGTGAGTTTGGACAACCCGAATACCAAACATGCACTCTAGGACCTCGTCAACATACGGGTCAATGTGCTCTATTTTCTCCTCCACTGGGGCAGCGGGCGGTGCCTGCCTACCTCCTCTCCGTCTACTATATGCAAACCTAGAGGAATCAGTGTTAGCACATTTACTGAGACGGCGAGACATTGTATCTGCACAAGACAAAAAACGACAGTCTTTCTTATTTCCCCGACCTCTTTCCCCTTATTCTCTTACTCTTTCTTCTTCCATTCCTTTCTAAATCCTCTCAAAATTCACCCAAAATCCTCTCTTCTTCTTTAACTTCTTCCGCACTAAATTTCCACTGCCTCTATCCCCCCTCAAGGTAAGTTCATCTTCTTCTCTTTCTCTTTCTGTTATTAGTTAGTGGTAATATGTAGGTTGTTTGGAGTATAATTTCCCTTAACCCTAAGTAATTTTGTTTTTGACCATCCTATAGTTATATTTTTCACAAGTTGGCCGAATTGAAATGTCACGACCCAAAATCTAACCGTCGTGATGGTACCTATCGTAGAACTAAGCAAACCACAACTCAACATCTCAACACAGAAAAATCTTTGAACATAAAGACGGAAGCAATTTAATAATTTAGGAAAGCCATTTGAAAACAGAAATATCCAAAATACGATACAATCCATCCCAAAATCGGGGTGTCACAGAGTACATGAGCGTCTAAATCAGAATACAGTCCACTACAGTGTCTAGAGAAATAAACTGAAAATACAACTAGTGATAAAAAAGGAGAGTCATGGCCTGCAAATGTCATGCAGCTACCTTGGTAGTCTTCGAACTCTGAAGCCGCAATCAGTAGCCGCCGCCGTGACCAAAAATGCCTGGATCTGCACACGAGGTGCAGGGAGTAACGTGAGTACATCCAACTCAGTAAGTAACAAGTCCAAACTTTGGACTGAAAGGTAGTGACGAACTTAACCGGTACAGATAAAATAGAAATAACTTAACAGAAACGTAGGCATGCTGCTTTCAAATTAAATAGGCAACTCAAAACAGTAAAGTGAAGCAGATCCGAACAGTGTAAAGAATATAACTTTGCTATATCTACATGCCAATGCACATGATGTATGTGATGCACCATGCTATCAGCCTCATGTGCTCACACTCTCGAATGCTCAACTACTTGGTAATGTATATGGCCCATATGGCCCAGGGAAGATCCATCCCGGAACATATACATCACTGACTATAAGTCACCCAGTACCGAGTAAGGACAATCCAGCCCTGTGGAGAACATTCATCTCCAGTTATCAAGTACTTCGGAAAAGATCCATGTCCAGGGAAGATCCATCCCTCAATAGTATCAACTGCGCTCACTAGGGGGGGTGTACAGACTCCAGAGGGGCTCCTACAGTCCAAGCGCTATCATAAAATCAGTATAACTGCTGCGGGTTGCAGCCCGATCCCATAAATGTCACTCATAATCAGGCTCTCAACCTCACTCAATCATCAATATCTCCAATCTCACTCACGGGCTCACAATATCATGGAAACTAGCCCGAAATAATAATATGATGTATCAATAAATAACAACTGAGACTGAGATATGATATGAAATGCATGAACATGACTGAGTATGTAATATCAATGAAACCAGTGAGATGACAGCAAGAAACGACCAATAGGGGTCCCAACAGTACCGGCATAAAGCCTAAACATGATATCTAGCATGATTGACAGCTCAATTACTTTATCATATGATGAAAACACGGATATCAACCAGATAGAGTCACTATACAGTGCCATGGAATCAATCAAGCCACAATTCCCACGGTGCACGCCCGCACACCCGTCACTTGGTATGTGCGTCACCTCAATACCAATCGCATAACACATAGTTCGGGGTTTCGAACCCTCAGAACCAAGTTTGAAAGTGTTACTTACCTCAAACCGAGCAGATCCTTACGTCCAAATGCCTTTGCCTCTCAAATCGGTCTCCAAATGTCCCGTATCTAGCCACAGGTAATACAATACAATCAATATAGACTAAAGGGATCAATTCCACAAGAAAATTCCTAAATTATAGCCAAAAATCTGAAATCGGCTCAAACCGGCCTCCGGGACGACTCACAACACCCGAAAGCCCATTCACTCACGAGTCTAACCATACAAAATTTATCAAAATCCGATATCAAATGGTCATTCAAATCCCCTAAACTCACTCTCCAATTTTCAAGTCCTAAATCCCCAAATTTCACTTCAAAATCTCACTAATTAGGTGGAGAAATCAGTGGGGAAACAAGTTTTGTGATCCAAAATGAGTACAAAAATCTTACCTCAATAATCACCTCGAAATTCTTTCTCCAAAATCGCCTAAGTCCGAGTCCAAAATGTTGAAACAAGATAAAAATCGCGAACCCTTGCTTTTAAACCTTCTGCCCAGTCTTTTCGCACCTGCGGAACCGCTCCTGCGCAAAAACATCCGCACTTGCGGAACCCACTAAAAACACTAGGCTCGCACCTGCGCTCCAGGTCTCACACATGCGGAGTCGCTCCTGCGGCCCTTCGTCCGCTTTTGCGGAAATGCAAAACTTTTCCTTTTTCCCATCTGCGGACTCGTAGATGCGCATCCTTTCTCGCACCTGCGCCCCTTCCCTTCCTGGCCTTGCCCGCATCTGCCTCCACTTCACTTATGCGTGTCCGAACCTGCGGTTCCCCACTCGCAGGTGCGATTACACCAGCTGGAACAACACTTCAGCTATCCTTCAACATCAAACTTTGATCCGTTAACCACCCGAAATCAACCCGAGGTCCCCGGGAGCTCAACCAAACATACCAACAAGTCTTATTACATGCTACGAACTTAGTCAAATCCTTTAATCACTTCGAACAACACGAATTACACACGAATTCAAGCCTAATAAACTTTGAAATTTCCAAATTCTACAAACGACGTCAAAACCTATCAAATCATGTCTGATTGACCCCAAATTTTGCATACAAGTCATAAATGACACCACAAACCTACTCCAAGTTCCGGAATTCCAATCCAACCTCGATATCAAAAAGTCAACCCCCCGGTCAAACTTCCCAAAATTCGACTTTCACCATTTCAATCCTAAATTAGCTACGAACCTCAAATTCACAGTCTGGGCATGCTCCTAAGTCCAAAATCACCCAACAGAGCTAATGGAACCGACGGAACTCCATTTCGGAGTAGTCTTCACACAATTCCGACTACGGACAAAATCTTAAGACATAAGCTTCCGTTTTATGGACTAAGTGTCCCAAAACACTACGAAACCAAAAACAAGACCTCCCGGCAAGTCACATAAGCAGGAACAGATACGGGGAAAGCAGTAAATAGGGGATCGGGACTAATACACTAAAAACGACCAGCCGGATCGTTACATCCTCCCCCACTTAAACATAACATGCCAAGAGTTATTTTGCAAGCCACCAAATCACTATTCCATCTTACTACGCACGTACCCGGGCGTGATCCCACGTCACCCTATCCCATATAGGTTTGATAACACCACATAACTGAAATTTCTTAATTCTACCTAGCCTGCAACCCTTAGAATCCAATTTCCAACATCCGGAATTTCTTATAAGGTCAGAATCCCACAACCTACACACTGTATAAGTCTGAACAAGCTGTACCAAAAGCCATAACCATAACTCAAATACTCAAAACTCAAATACCACATAGCTCAAATGCTCGAAGCAATGATTTCTAATCACCGTAGCTGCTCGAAATAACCCCATGCCGGTAATAAACCTCATATCAAACAAGACTCTATTCTAAAACCTTCGTGCACCACCGATGATGAAAGAAACATGCAGAGACTTGTAACTATTCATCAGATCTACCAGTCGTGGAGCTCCCTATCCTTCGACAAGAACCATAGCAAATTCCTAAGCCGACTTTCCATATTATCCTTCCAAATATGCCGCAATCAAATCTGATAGCACCCATCCTAGATCCGATGACTTCATATTCTCAAATACCAGTTACTCTACTAATATGACATACTAATACTATCTAAAGCCACAACTCGTGCAATTCGTGCACCAATAAGCAACATTCCAAATGTACTCAATCACGAAAATGACTCAAACAAGAGAATCATCTCGTAAGCTCGACCGGTACCACCCCAACGTAATGCTAAGAACCCATCACACACCATAGAATCATAACACATGAATCTAACACATGGATCATATCTCAACATAACTCTGCGGTAATGTGCGACCCCATCCAAACACTGATCCATATGAAATACCTCAGCCACCATGCTCAAAATAAATAACCGCGCGCAATCCGGCATCAAGTACTCGAAGTGCATTACCATAACCATAGAGAAGAAAATGGCACAATGCCACACAAACCTGAAAGAACGTAACCAATGCGCAACCACTCATGCATTACCCAAATACCCATCTCATGCAATTTCCGCTATAAGGCCCCAATAGAACTGCACCATGGGTGCATACAACCAACGAATCACAACCCCTCGCAGCATAGAAGAGTAACTCACCGAACATATCAAAATAGGAAAAATCTTAACAACAACCGAATGGCACATACCTCAATAAGAGCAGTATAGAGCCAACCAATCCGACTCGGTGTAGAATACACATCCTAATTGGGCCTACCAATGGACCCCAAAATCAACTCCGGGCACCCACACATAAATAACCCTCTAAAAGCCCACAATGACTGAATCATAACACATACTATCGTGTAGCTAGCTTCGGCCATGACTTCACAGTCCACAACCATGGAAACAACCTACTCTTGAGAACTCTCAGTCTCCAAATCCATATAACACACGAATCCCATATCTGATCCCAACTCCACCGCCAAAATGTCTAACATATCTCTCATACACAATTATCCTACGAGGAATACTCCTAAAATTCTTCCGTGCCACATAGCAAAATTGAATATTAGCACTCGATCAACCAGGAGAGTACCGCAATACCAATGAACATCCGTAATCAAAACACAATGCCCTCTTTCAACCGCGCACCCCTCTTAGGGATTACCGAGCAACTATAACATTCATCTAAATATATAACACTGACCATTCTGTTCAGAATTTATGAACTTGCCTTCAAGAATGAACTGCCACCTTGTACATGTAAAACTTAATCTTGCACAACACACCGCGTCTATCATGCCATCATGTGGCAAGCACAACAATCTCACTATCAACCTGGAGTCACCAATAATTTATATACCCGGTTAGTTAGAAACCTTCCTCTTGCTTCCTTCCGGGAGAAAATCACAATACACAACACGTTCCCACACTGGTAGAAATATCATGTTCAAACCATGGTAGAAACCATCAAGAACACTTTGAAATCCATTTGCACCTAATCAAGCTATCAAAACTAATTTCCTCCAACTCGCCCAAGCCACGCAGGTCACTAAAGCCCAAGACTATTGCCACCAAAACATCTGTAACGTCTCCACGTCATTATTACCCAAAAGAACCGAGCATGCCATTACCATACTGGTCTAGCCTACTACCCAGTTGTCTTATTTACTTCGAGTTTCTCCTGAATTAACCTCAATTTGATACTTCTCCTTGTCATAACTCCACGATCCTTACCCAAATCTTACTACAAGACACCCTAACATAACACCACACCACCATATGGCCTGTAAGCCATTGTACTCTTCTTAAGTACCCCCATAAATACCACAACTATAACGCTCACTCTGAAAATACCTTATGCGAATTTAAAATTATTCTTCTTACCTTTCTTACACTAAAATGTAGAATCCATAATCATACAGAATTACCGCAAATTCTGGCACCATTAAATGTAATCTCATATTCTATCCATGCACAAATTCGGGAAAAAAATTCTCTAACCCATTAGAACTTTCACGGGATCCACTCACTTTGTTCAAATTATAAATTGCACCACCCAAACGGGCTTAAAGACATGTGCCTCATTAGCACAACAATGCTCGAAGGGGTGGGTAACCCTGCCTTAACACCACCGATCAAATTCACACTCCGTGCACACTACATCCTTCAAAATAACAATTTAATCATTTCAAGATTTGTTTTTTTTTCATAAAGTGCAATATAACCCGCATTCAAGAAATTTTCTTACTCAAGTCATCTCTGATATCAACCTCTACAAGTCATAACCAATCAACAAGTATGCCTCGGCCCAAAAACCAATACCGTACAAAATCGTGCAATCAAATCATAGATAGCAGACTCCCCCACTTGGCTCAAATCCATATAACAAAACATCTGATAACTTACCAAACCTAAGATAACATCTAAATTGACCATACTAAGCAATTAGATATCTACTCTAGTCTTTAGCCTCCCAATAGTCACCACACATGACCGATATACACGGTCCACCATGACAGTATCGCCCACCAGCATAGACACATGAACAGATGAAACTAGAGACTCACGGGGCATATCCAGATAATGAGAGAAATACGATGACACATACGAATAAGTGGAACCAGGGCCAAATAATATAGAGGCATCACTATGGCAAACTAAGACAATACCTGTAATCACAGCATCCGAAGCAATAACATCTGATATGGCAGGGAGTGCATAGAAATGAGTATGACCGCCACCTGATTGGCCTCCCCCTCTAGGGCGACCCCTAGCTGAATGAGCTCCACCCCGAGCTGGTTGGGCGGGTGGTGAAGTAACTGGTGCCGAAGTCAAAGGCTGCTGACTCCTCTGCTGAGATGAACCTCCCGAAAGGCGGGGAATGCCTCTTGATATAACCCAAATCTCCGCACTCAAAGCAACCTCTCTCTGCAAATGGCGGTGGGGACTGAAGGGAGCCCCGAGCACCGGGATAACTACTAGAAGGCCCCGACATAGATGAGCCCTGAGTTGATGGGGCATGAGTCGAACTCTGAGCTGGAAGGGCACTGAGAGATGATTGACCCTGATGAAAACCGAAATAACCATGACCAGATGATGTACCACGGTGAACTGGGCGAGTTGTCTGAGCATGCCTGTAAGGACGACCTCTGCCGTGGTGAAACTGATCTCCAGCAGGAACACCACCAAAACTGCCTGATCCACGAGACCTTTTGGCCACCCTCTCAATCCGCTCCTGGTTGCGGACCAATTCTATCTCCCGACCAATGTCGACAACCTCATCAAACGTAGCACCAGACACTCTCTCTCTAGTTATGAGTACCCGCAGCTGAAATGTGAGGCAATCAATGAACCTTCTGATCCTCTCCCTATCAGTGGAAACTAGCCAAACTGCATGACGGGCCAACTCAGAAAACTTCATATTGTACTGTGTCAATGTCATATTATCTTGATGCAACCTCTCGAACTATCTGCACAGCTCCTCTCTGTGAGACTGTGACACATACTTCTCCAAGAAGAGAATGAAGAACTCCTGCCACGTAAGTGGTGCTGCACCAACCGGCCTACACCTCTCATAAGCCTTCCAATTAGTAAAGGAAGCTCCAGTAAACTGTAAATTAGTGAGCGAGACCACGCTGGTCTCCAGAATACCTGTTGTACGGAGGATCCTATGACATTTGTCCAAGAAACCCTGTGCATCCTTGTAACGATCTGGCCGGTCGTTTTGAGACTTAGAGCCCCAAACCCCTATTAACTACTTTCCCCAAATCTATTTCTGCTATTGTGAGTTGCCGGGATGATTGGTTTTGAGTTTCGGAGTGTTTTGGGACACTTAGTCCCTAAATGAGAGCTTAAGTCTTAGGATTTGGATCGTAGTCAGAACTGTGTGAAGACAACTCCGGAATGGAATTTCATCGGTACCGTTAGGTGATTTTGGGTTTAGGAGCGTGTCCGGATTGTGTTTTGGAGATTCATAGCTTATTTAGGCTTGAAATGGCGAAAGTCGAATTTTTGGAGTTTTGGGCCGGTAGTGGAATTTTTAATATCGGGGTTGTTTTCCAATTTTGAAAGTTGGAGTAGGTCCGTAATGTTGATTATGACTTGTGCGCACAATTTGAGGTCAATCGGACGTGATTTGATAGGTTTCGACATCGGTTGTAGAATTTTGAAGTTTCAAGTTCTTTAAGTTTGAATTGGAGGGTGATTCGTGATTTTAGCGTTGTTTGATGTGATTAGAGAGCTCGACTAAGTTTGTATGGTATTTTAGGATTGGTTGGTATGTTTGGTCGAGGTCCCAGGGGCCTCGGGTGTGTTTTGGATGCTCAACGAGTCATCTTTGGACTTAGAGAAGTGCCAGATTTCTGGTGTTTTATTGCAGAAAAATCCTTCATCGCGTTCGCGAGAGGTGCCTCGCGATCGCGTAGAGCATCTGGGAAAGGCAGCGAAGTTGTTCTTCGCGTTAGCGATGTTGTTCCCGCATTCGCGAAGGTGTGGGACCTTAAGCCTACGCGTTCGCGTAGAGGAACGGGGTAGAGGAAGCTTCGGGCATTAAGCCTACGCGTTCGCGAAGAGGTTCCCGCGTTCGCAAAGGGTCCATCAGTGGAAGGTACACGTTCGCGAGAGTCCCCTCGCATTCGCGAAAGTGGAATTTTGGGCAGTGGAAGATTGTTCATCGCGTTCGCGATTTTGATGTCGCGTTCGCGAAGAAGAATGCACCTGGGCAGAATTTAAGGTTCAAAAACGAGGGTTGAGTTCATAACACAAAAATTTGATTGAGAGCTCGGTAGAAGGCGAAATTTGGAGAGATTTTTGGAGAAAGTTTTTGGGTAATGATTCCTAACTCCTTTATGGTTATATTCCACTAATCTATGCTTGAATTCATCGTTAAATTTCGGATTTGTTGTGAAAAATTGAGAAAACATCTTAGGCCGAATTTTGGGGTTTTGATCAAGATTTTGGTATCGGATTTGAGCAATTTTGGTACGAGTAAACTCGTGAGTGAATGGGTGTTCGTATTTTGTGACTTTTACCCGATTCCGAGACGTGGGCCCTGGGTGACTTTTTGGGCATTTTTTCTAATTTCACGCTTTAGCTTCGAATTAATTAGCTAAATTAGTTACTCGTAGTTATATTTACATTATACAATTTATTTGAATAGATTCGGGCCATTTGGAGTCGGATACTCGTGGCAAGAACGTGTTATCAAGGTGATTTGAGCGGTTCGAGGTAAGTGGCTTGCCTAACCTTGTGTTGGGGACTTTCCCCTTAGGATCTCTTGATATTATTTGGTGTGTGGGCGCCTTGTACGTGAGGTGACGAGTACGTACACGGGCTGTTATTGCAAAAATCCTGTTTATCCTTTTTAAATCATAAATTGCTTCTCTTATTAAATTGCACTAATATGCTTAATTGTTTAGTTTAGACTAGAAGAGCATGCTTACGTGTTTTAACTGCCTGTTTGACATTCTGTGCGCCATGCGTAGTTAAATCCCTATTTTCTTATCTGTGTTCAGTATAAACTGTATAACTCGATGTCATACCTGTCATTTTATCTTGCGTTGCATATTTAAATTGGGACTACGGACGTATTCCGGGAGATCCCACATGTCTTGCATATTTACTTTGGGACTACGGACGTATTCCGGGAGATCCCCCAGCACTGCATATTTACTTTGGGACTATGGACGTATTTTGGGAGATCCCCCTGTACTGCATATTCATTCGGAACTACGGGACGGTATCCCGGGAGATTTCCCACTGTGTTTACCTTGTTTTGAGCCGAGGGCTCCCTTAACTGTTAAATTTTCGAGAATTTCTTTAATTATGTTACCGTAAATTTCACTTATATATTTTACTGTTTAATTTATTATATTTACTCCGGTAGGGCCTTGACCTGACCTCGTCACTACTCGACCGAGGTTAGGCTTGGCACTTACTGGGTACCATTGTGGTGTACTCATACCCTTCCCTGCACATGTTTTCGTGTGCAGATCTAGGTGCGAGCTATCAGCCTCGGGGTTAGTACGTGCTGCTGATTCTAGGAGACTTCAAGGTACTTCTGCTTGCGTCCGCAGATCTTTGGAGTCCCCTTCTACTCCCTCGTCTAGAGACTTTCCTTATTATCTTCAGACTTTTGTATAGAGCTACATAGATTATAGCAGCTTGTGACTTAGTGATATTCCGGGTCTTGGAAAATTATTTTGTACATGCCGAGTGGTACTACTCTTGGCTATTTATAATATGTTGTTTATCCTTAAAATGTTGTGTTTTCTTTATATTTTTCGCAATAGTAGGCTTACCTAGTCGTAAAGACTAAGTGCCATCACGACACCTTACGGAGGGTTAATTTGGGGTCGTGACAAGTTGGTATCAAAGCACTAGGTTCATAGGAGTCGTGAGTCACAAGCCGGTTTATTAGAGTCTCGCGGATCGGTGCGGAGACGTTCGTACTTATCTTCGGGAGTCTGGTGCACATGGTCAAAAGCTGAGCTAAGGCCTCCTGAAGGTCTGGAATCACAATGGCCACAGGTGGTGCCTGAGCTGGTCCCACAGGCTCATCCATCACTAGGGCCTGCTCCTGAACTAGGGCAACTGGCGGATCTGCAGGCGGTGCCCTAGCTGCGGTGCGAGCTGCACCTCTGCCCCTACCGTGACCTCGGCCTCTCGCGGCCCTGACTGGTGGTACTGGTGGTTGTCCGTCCTGCCCCGTAGTACGCGTCCTCACCATCTGTGAGAGAATAGAACAACAGAAGTTTGGTTACCAGAATCAACAGATTCGCACGACAAAAATTCAATAATGTGAAATTTCCTAAGGATTCGGCAGCCTCTCGAAGATAAGTACAGACGTCTCCGTACCGATCCGCAAGACTCTACTAAACCTGCTCATGACTCATGAGACCTATGTAACCTAGGCTCTGATACCAACTCGTCACGACCCAAAATATAACCATCGTGATGACGCTTATTGTGGAACTAGGCAAGCCATAACTCAAAATCTCAACACAGAAAAATCTTTGAACATAAAGACGGAAGAAATTTAATAATTTAGGAAAGCCTTTTTGAAAACAGAAATATCTAAAATACGATACAATCCATCCCAAAACCGGGGTGTCACAGAGTACATGAGCGTCTAAATCAGAATACAGTCCACTACAGTGTCTACACAAATACACTGAAAATACAACTAGTGATAAAGAAGGAGAGTCAAGGCTTGCGAACGCCGTATAGCTACCTGGGTAGTCTCCGAACTCTGAAGCCACAATCAGTAACCGCCGTCGTGACCAAAAATGCATGGATCTGCACACAAGGTACAGGGAGTAATGTGAGTACATCCAACTCAGTAAGTAACAAGTCCAAACTTTGGACTGAAAGGTAGTGACGAACTCAACCGGTACAGATAAAATAGAAATAACTTAATAGAAACGTAGGCATGCTTTCAAATTAAATAGGCAACTCAAAACAGTAAAGTGAAGTAGATCCAAACAGTGTAAAGAATATAAATCTGCTATATCTACATGCCAATGCACATGATGTATGTGATGCACCATGTTGTCAGCCTCATGTGCTCACACTCTCGAATGCTCAACCACTTGGTAATGTATATGGCCCATATGGCCCAGGGAATATCCATCCCGGAACATATACATCACTGACTATAAGTCACCCAGTACTGAGTAAGGCCAATCCAGACCTGTGGAGAAGATCCATCTCCAGTTATTAAGTACTTCGGAAAAGATCCATGTCCAGGGAAGATCCATTCCTCAATAGTATCAATTGCGCTCACTGGGGGTATACAGACTCCGGTGGGGCTCTTACAGTCCAAGCGCTATCATAAAATCAGTATAACTGCTGCGAGTTGTAGCCCGATTCGATAAATGTCACTCATAATCAGGCTCTCAACCTCACTCAATCATCAATATCTCCAGTATCACTCACGGACTCACAATATCATGGAAACTAGCCCCAAATAATAATATGATGTATCAATAAATAACAACTGAGACTAAGATATGATATGAAATGCATGAACATGACTGAGTACGTAATATCAATGAAATCAGTGAGATAATAGCAATAAACGACCACTAGGGGTCCCAACAGTACCGGCATAAAGCCTAAACATGATATCTAGCATGATTGACAGCTCAATTACTTTATCACATGATGGAAACACAGATATCAACTAGATAGAGTCACTATACAGTGCCATGGAATCAATCAGGCCACAATTCCCACGGTGCACGCCTGCACGCCCGTCGCTTGGCATGTGCGTCACCTCAATACCAATCACATAACACAGAGTTCGGGGTTTCGAACCCTTAGAACCAGGTTTGAAAGTGTTACTTACCTTAAACCGAGCAGATCATTACATCGAAATGACTTTGCCTCTTAACTCGGTTTCCAAACGTCCCGAATCTAGCCAAAAGTTATACAATATAATCAATATAGGCTAAAGGGATCAATTCCACAAGAAAAATACTAAATCATAGCCAAAAATTCGAAATCGGCCTCCCGACCCACGTCTCAAAATCCGACAAAAGTCACAACACCCAAAAGCCTATTTACTCACGAGTCTAACCATACCAAATTTACCAAACTCCGACATCAAATGGACATTCAAATCCCCAAAACTCTCTCTCCAATTTTCAAGCCCTAAACACCCAGATTTCACTTCAAAATCTCACTAATTAGGTGGGGAAATCAGTGGCGAAACAAGTTTTATAATCCAAAAAGAGTACAAGAAGCTTACCTCAATAATCTCCTCGAAAATCTTTCTCGAAAATCGCCTAAGTCCGAGTCCAAAATGTTGAAATAAGACAAAAATCGTGAACCCTTGCTTTTAAACCTTCTGCCTAGGTTTTCGCACCTGCGGAACCGCTCCTGCACAAAAACATCTGCACCTGCGGAACCAACTAAAAACACTGGGCCCGCACATGTGCTCCAGGTCTCGCACCTGTGGAGTCACTTCTGCGGCCCTTCGTCCGCTTCTGCTGAAATGCCAAACTTTTCCTTTTTCACATCTGCGGCCCATCCTCGCATCTGCGGACTCGCAGATGCACATTCTTTCTCGCACCTGCGCCCCCTGCCCTTCCTGGCCTTGCCCGCATCTGCATCTTCTTCGCTTTTGCTTGTCCGCACCTGCGGTTCCCCAATCGCAGGTGTGATTACACCAACAGGAACAACACTTCAACTATCCTTCAACATCAAACTTTGATCTGTTAACCACCCGAAATCGACCCGAGGTCCCCGGGAGCTCAACCAAATATACCAACAAGTCTTATAACACGCTACGAACTTAGTCAAATCCTCTAATCACTTCGAACAACACAAAAAACACGAATTACACACAGATTCAAGCCTAATGAACTTTAAAATTTCCAAATTCTACAAACGACGTCAAAACCTATCAAATCACGTCCGATTGACCCCAAAATTTGCACACAAGTCATAAATGACACCACAAACCTACTCCAACTTCCAAAATTCCAATCCGACCCCGATATCAAAAAGCCAACCCCCTGTCAAACTTCCCAAAAATTCGACTTTGGCCATTTCAAGCCTAAATTAGCTACGGACCTTAAATTAACAGTCTGGACACGCTCCTAAGTCCAAAATAACACAACGGAGCTAACAGAACCGACAAAACTCCATTTCGGAGTCGTCTTCACATAATTCCGACTACGGTCAAAATCTTAAGACTTAAGCTTCCGTTTTATGGATCAAGTATCCCAAAATACTTCGAAACCAAAAACAAGACCTCCCGGTAAGTCACATAAGATGGAACATATACGGGGAAAGCAGCAAATAGGGGATCAGGGCTAATACACTCAAAGCGACCGGCCGGGTCGTTACATGATACTTGTTTATGGTGGGATTTAGTTAGTCCTTGTGAATTTGGATGATTTTACTAGGTATTGGTACTTATTGCATAATATTGTGATGAACTATAGTGAGTATTACATTATGGCCAAAGATATATGGCCTTTTTGGGTGAAATTGGAACACTTTATGCTAGTGTTAAGATTTGGCGATGTTGTGATTGGTATTGGTGTTTGGTTGGTGTATTTGTGTGGTGGTTTTAGGCCACTTTGGGTTGAAATAAAATGTTGTTTGGTAAAATGTCCTAATGGCATAGATTGT
The DNA here is from genome assembly GCF_000390325.3 of Nicotiana tomentosiformis. Taxonomy (NCBI): domain Eukaryota; kingdom Viridiplantae; phylum Streptophyta; class Magnoliopsida; order Solanales; family Solanaceae; genus Nicotiana; species Nicotiana tomentosiformis. Next base: position 24,894,606 of record NC_090818.1, read on the forward strand.
GTTTTCTGTGCTAAATTGGAGGGTAGTGCGTTGTAACGAAGTGATGACAGATGATGAGTATGGGGTTGGTGGTCATGTGCTAATTGTGTGAAATTATAATCGATTGACCACTCTATGATATTGTGTTGCAAATCATGGTGTCTGATTCATGCTATATACTTGAGTAGTATTGTAGTAGAACTTCTTGCTTTTCTTTTCTTAGTTACTAGGTTAACTTCTTGGTTTTGTGATTTACAATAGTGTAATGTAACTGTTGGTTGTATTGTTGTAATGTTACGATGGTGGTTGGGCAGGTTGGTGATGACTTGTGAAGCGCTTTTAGTGGGGTAGTATGAATCCCCAGTATACATTGTACGTGTGAACATGCCAATGACATAAGTGTGGGGTGGTCACCCCGTTTGGTCTTGCTTGTCGTTTTCCATGTTGTGGCTAATTGTGTTCGTCTTGTGCAGGTGCAATGTCTCACCGTCTCAGCAAATGTGCTAACATTGGTTCCTCTAGGGTTGCATATAGTAGTCGGAGAGGAGGTAGGCCGGCACCGATGCCCCAGTGGAGGAGAAGATAGAGCACATTGACTCGGATGTTGACAAGGTCCCAGAGTGCAGTTTTGGTATTCAGCATGTCCCAACTCACGCTAGACATTGGTTCAGGACGTTCGTCCTTGCTATGAACCTGGAGCTCGAGGTTGCTATAGATGATGGAACGTTTTCCCGGAAATATAATGAGATTTATAACATTCGGGCGTTGGTCTTTGAGAGTTTGTTCTGTCCTGGTGATGCGGTGAGCGTGAACTTAGTGAAGGAGGTTTATGCTAACTGGCAGCCTGAGGCCAGTCTCGATGTTGTATACGTGGGTGTGAGGTAAAGTGATCCATTTATCCTCCCAAGTGATCAATCAGATTATGGGATTCATGGAGCACTCTCACAAGATGTTTCAGAGGTTCCTTCATCGCCCGGACTATCCTGATATCCGGCGACAACTATATGGAGCTGACTCTTCTGCCACATAGACGCAGGATGCCAATGAGTACCACAAGGATATGAAGAAGCGCACATTCCAGCGTCCAGCCAGGATTCTTCTCCGGCTGATCAATGCCAAAATATGACTACCTAGAGTGACACTAATGTCTCAAGGATGAAGGTGTGTCTGATCTATGCCTTCTTGACCAGGATGAGGTTCGATCTTGGCAAGATCATGCTGGAGCACATGAATCTAGTGCGCTCATTTAGGGCCCGCCGCTTATATTACCCGAGTATGATCACCCGGATGCTATGGACGCACCACGTGGAAGAGGAGTTTCATTATGATTGGACGATTTTGATGCCACGACCTATTAAGGCATTTGATGTCACGACTGTGATAGACCCTCATGTTGATGCTGCTATTACTACGGACCATAGGTTGCTTCATATCAAGGAGACACTGCCGCTAATGTTTGCTGATATGCGCCTTCGCGCTAATAGAAAGGAGACAGACTTGGCTGAGCTGCAGCAGGATCATCCCCTCTCTGCTATTACTCAGCAATGATTAGGTCTAGCTGCGGGAGGATAGTTTCCACATGATGAGGACGTGAACTCCGTCCCTTCTGATGATGAGGAGTACTTAAGCACCATGTGGCGCGCCAGTGGGAATTATTAGAAAGCTCACTTTTCTGTCAGAGCAGACACATTGCACTGACGCGTCGCTCCTCGCGTCGCCCCACGTGGAGCGGTGGTGCAAATTTCTCAAAGTAATTATTTTCATGCAATTTGTGATATCCAAACTTGTTAACACCCGAACGCGATACCGGTTTAATTCCTTGAGCTTTTACTCAGACTTCAAAGCTCCAATTTATCTTTTTAACTCGGAATCACTTCCTTCAAGGTATAAAACACGTAATGAGTGCAATTCACCATCATTTAATCCCAAACACAAGTAAAATACAGTAATTAGAATGCAAACTACGGCTAAAACACTAGTTTCTAGCCTATGATAACACGCTCCAGTTATCTTATGTCACATCACAAAATAAGTTTCAGCAGCACTTGAAAACACCGTACTTTTATTATCAATACTATGTCATGTCCAAATAATTTATGTAGTACTTGCAAATACTGTAGATCTACTATCGCATATCAGCAACTCAAACATATGAGAAAGCATTACCATGTCAAAGTGTTCAAACACCATATGACTGAACCTACAAGCATACCGCTGCCTCAGAAGCTGTAGCATTAAAAAATGAGGCATCGACCTTAAGGTCTTGCATTAAAGCCTTTACAGATTCGACTTAAAACTCCAAAACATTCCCTCTTCTGTTCAGTAACTCAATTGTTTGCTTGGCTGCCCTTTGAGCATAATAACTCTCTCCTAGAAGAACCTGCATGTAAGACAAAAGTGGAAAATTATATTCAAAAAGTTGTAACTGGAAAAGGATTTTAAGAACAAAATTTCAGGGACTTGTCAGTAAAAAGGGGGGGAAAGGATGAAGCTTATATTCATAATTAACCAAACATTACTTGCAAATTAGCCAAACAAATAGCAAATTAAATAGTAGGTTTTTAACGTGGAAATGATCATGTAAACAGCACAGACTTAAAGCCAAGCTCCCTAAGTATTCTGATATTCCTGTCCTAAAGCAAGGATTTATTAGATAGATTTAAAAAAACTATTGGGGAATTCAAGAAAGAGAAAATGAGGCATATTCCATGATTTGGCAAAGAAGATTTTACCACCGTCAGACTCCTCATTGGAGAACAATAACCTTTTCAGTCTTAAGAGTTCAACACAAGGAATGGTTCCTTTTGATCTAGGAAGAGAGTCGATCAATCGATCAACAACATGTCAATCCCAAAGTAGTTGGGGTCAACTATACGAATCTGTTCCATCCATTCTGCTCTAGTCATTCATCATAGTTATATACTATTTTTATAGACTATCAACATACCACAATCCTCCTCTTTTATGCCCCAGAGAGCTAATGGCGCACAGTACAAAACTTGGTGGATAATGTGTCCACCTCTCTACCCTTCTCCACTTAAATACCAGACTGTTGTAAGGTTCCAACCCGTAGAGTGCACCTAACCATCACTAGGCCAAAAATCTGGGGCCAATCCTCCTTTATTTGGGCTTAGAACAAGAAATACTTTGCACATAACAGGAGTTCGATCAAAGAAGAGTTTCTTAACACAACAAAATAAAAAAAACTACTTTTAATCCAGAAAGAAAGGCGAAAACTTTATGCATTAAGCATCATGTACAATCAAAAGATAAGTCCTGCACTTATAGCTCAATCAAACTAATATTTCCAAGTAACTGAAAGGAGCATAAGCAAAAGGCGCAAACTAATTGAAATCGCGTAGTGAATAAATTATCAAAAATTCATTAGTGTGAATTAAACGACCAGGAAAAAATACAACTTTACCAAGTGGAACCTGAAAAAGGAAAAGCACATTAATCTCTTAGACAAAAAAGCATAACACTCTATTATCCAGTCAAAAGTAAAACGTTCAGTAAATAAAAATTAACCATGATATCGTGGTGTAGCTGGTCGGGAAGCTAGTGAACAAGGTTAACAAGGCTATTGTTGTCGACCACAAAATCTCGGAGCTGGTCCAATTGCTTCTGCTGCTCCGAGATAGTTTCCTCCATGCGCTTTGATGCTTTATGTGCTTCTTGCACCGGAAACAGTGAGGATAGTGACGTCACTGTGCCCTTTACAAGTTCTTCCACAACTTCACTTTCGACAATTTCCTCTTTTTGTTCTCTGTTTCTAACGGGAAAACAAAACACTAGGGTACCTTTAAAATATAGTTATGGACTAATGGCTTAGGTTTGAGAAAAATAATTTAACTTATATGTACTAACCGATAAAATTTAGGAATTTCGACAAAAATATGTATTTTTTGGCTTCAAAATTCTACGGATGTGTAGTTTTTATTTCTTAGGATTATATTTGCAAAAACTTGATCACAATATTGTTTTACCAAAAATGGGAATCTCAGTTCAAATAATTAAATTTCTATAAATAAAGGTTAATCCTAGTTAATAATAATATCCTTAGATCTTGATATTAGAAAAAGCAATTAATAAGCGTTCATGCAGGCAGTAAAGGCACTCCATGATAAATGCTCCGAAAAAAAAAATAAGAATAGTGGTGTAGCATATAATATTCGATAGGCAATAATAAATGGCATGTAAGTAGTTAAAGGGAATGATTCAATCAATAAAATATGGAATAAATGAACCTTCCGTCTGACAGTGATTGAAAGATAAATCCTTGAATAATCGAGGATTTCTCATATCTGATGGTCAAGTGTAGATAAGAATTTCAGTGAAAAGTAGATCATTGTATCGAGTGAAGACTGAATCTATTTGTTATTCTTACAAATGAATTTCATATGTCCCTATCATTGTCTTTTCTTCTATTTATATGGGACATGCTTCTAAGAAATCCTAAAAGTGCAAGTACAGAGAATATCTAATAGAATATTCTTCCTAGTGCCCTATCTTGAAAACTAGTCATTACAGCTCTACCGAACGTATTCGACCTCGACCTCGTCTCTTGTTGATACATTGACTACAAGCTTGTTGACTCTTCGACCACAGACTTCGCTGCTTCTTTGGACCATTTCGACGAACGACGACTTGGGAACTCTTTACTTAGTATTATCTTGACGTGGATATTCTAACGTCAGTTTTGACCCATACAGTTAGTCCCTCCACTTATTAAGGCCAGTCTCAGGCGGGCTGCATGAGAGGATTCTTTTCATTGTGGTCGAAACGGTTGGGCGAGTTGAGCTGATCGTGATGATTGTGCGAACTGGAAATATGGCCCTTCGTGAGCTGCAAACCTCGAACGCTTCATTTCACAGTCGATTAGTTAGAGTTTGTGATGTCCACGAATCAGGTTGATGTCACAATGGCATGCATCATCGTGACACGTATTCCTGATGTGCTGCTTCATTTTGCGTGCGACTCTTGATTGGACTTGACGCTTCGGTTCTGGTGCCAGGTAATAATGAGCCGATTTCTCAATTTTGATACATGAATCCTTATAAATAGGGATGTGAGGGTGTAATTTCAAAGTTTACAGATTTCCTGTATCGAAACCATATATCCTCTTCCTCTTCTTCCATTGTTGTGCATCTTTCCCCTCTGTTCCAGCGATTGTTGTGCATCTCTCTCTTTCGTTGAAACATGTCTAACGTACCCTCTGAGTCCATCGAGGGAAGTGATGCGGTCCCTCTAGCGATAGTGTTTCCCCCTCATACGGAGAACATTCCCGCTGTCGTCGAGGACGGAAGCTTCCCCACGGTGGAGGAGATAGTTCCTCGTAACCCCGATACCAGGTCTGATTTCTCGAAATTGCCTGAAGCCGAGCCTGGAACCTTTAAATCGGTGATGAAAGAGGTTGATTTATTGGAGCTTAAGGCTAAATACGGCCTTCCCAATCACGTCAAATTGATCCTTGCCAGGTGGGATACAGTGCAGGTCCACTATCATGGATACTGCGCCTTCTACGCCTACCTCTTTCACGTCGGCTACACTCTTTCTCTCCTTCCACTGGCGGAGGAATTTTGTCGCTTCTATGGCGTTTTCCTGGCTCAGATTGCATTGTATGTCTACAAACTTATAAGGATGCTCACCAAATTTGCGGAGTTGGCCGGGGTCAAGCTCACACTTCGACACTTGACGCACCTATTCGCCCCCAGCTTTTATAGGGGGACGATGCTGAATCTTCGCCATCAAGGAGGTAAATACTTGGTGGTAAAGATGGACGAAAAAGCTAACCGCCAATTCTGGCTCAACTTTTTCTTTGTTAGAACTGAGAATGTGGTGGCCAACGTTGATGGTTTCCCTGAGGTTTGGAATTGTACTCGTAAGTACACGCCTCTTTGTTTGTAGGTATCCAATTTTTCCTTCGTGTTTGTTCGTGGTTCTAATCTCCTATCCCTTCTTGTGCAGCTACGTGTTCGCCTCCGTCTTTGGTCGACAATATTTTTGACTGGGTGGGTCGGCTCCTTCCTCACATCATGGGGATACACGAGTGGTTGGGCTTTTTCAAAAAGTTTGGGCCACATCTCCCTTCGACTGGTAAGTTGTTCTCGTCTTTGGCCTCTTAGTTGTTTCTCTTTTGTGGTTTACTTTGGTTGACTTTTTTTTCCCTTTATACTTCCCTTAACTTCACCTAGGGGGTCCTCGAAGAGGTCGAGATCTCCCGCACTTACGTTCTGAAAGAGGAAAAAAGCTATGGTTTTTGGGATATAATTGTACAGGGTCGAGATCTTCTATGGTCGATCTTGCAACTTCGACTATGTCGGGGTCTCTTATGCCTTCCCCGATCTCGTCATGCACCGACCTCGACCCTGCTGATTGCTACGTCTCTTTTTCTTTTTCCTTCCTTTGTTGGGTGGTCGTGCTGTCTGAAAGAATGCGATAGCATTCCCAGGACATACGTTGCTCTCCTCGTATGCTGAATATTCCCCATGGAGTTGGGAATTTGACGACTTGGTATAAGCTGGAGGGGACAGCCTTCATGGGGTATATCCATGGTCGTCCCACTATGGCGTTGTATGCAGTGTCTTGGTCCATGATGTGGAATGTTGTTTCCAGAGTCACGTCGCCTGCCAAAATAGGGAGTGTAATTTCCCCAGACATTCGTTCAACTGCATTGTTAAAACCAGTTAGTGTGACACAGCGCGGTACTATCTTCTCCTCGAGTTTTATTTGGGTAAGTACTCGGGGATGGATAATGCACGTGTCGCTCTGTCACGACCCAAAATTTCGCACCAACGGGACCATGATGGCACTTAACATTTCACTTGCTAGGCAAGCCAACGTTAGAGAATCATTAAACCAATTCCTTATTTCCATTCAGTAAATAACAATAATTAACTAAGATGAAATATAATAAGTGCGGAATATTATAAAACTGTATTAATTACTACCACCCGGATCTGGAGTCATAATTCACGAGCATTCTAGAATTTACTACAAGTAATAGTCTGAAAGAAATACAATTGTCTGAATAAAAGAAAACAGTAGGACATAAAAGGTAGACGGGGACTTCAAGGTCTGTGAACGCCGACAGATCTACCTTGAGTCTCCGGATAGCGGACCAATAGCAAAATCTCGATCAACCTGAGCCGGTACCAAAATCTGCACATAAAGTGCAGAGTGCAGCATCAGTACAACCGGCCCCATATACTGGTAAGTGTCGAGCCTAACCTCAGCGAAGTAGTGACAAGGCTAGGACAAGACACCCACATATAACCTGAACAGTATAATCATGCTAGTGGCAACAACAGTGAAAAAAAAAATAACGTAGAAATAATGGGAAGGAGACATACAGTGGGGGAATACAATATAAAGAGTGAGAATAATGAAAAGATAGAATTAAACCGAAAATCCTTAAACGAATTGAGCAAATAAAATAGCAAAGGAAAACTGCACGGCATCACCCTTCGTTCTTTTACTCTCAGCCTCACCAAATAAATAAATAGAACGGCACGGCATTACCCTTCGTGCTTTTACACTCAACCTTGCCAAATAAATAAATAAATAAAATGGCACGGCATCACCCTTCGTACTTTTGAACCTCTCATAATATACACGGCATCACCCTTCGTGCATTACACTCTTCCTCATAATATAAATAATGCATGCACGGCATCACCCTTCGTGCTTTACACTCCTCCTCACAAATCACTGAATCACTAACAACGGATAGATAGGAGTATCACAAAGAAACCAGTATTTTACCCATAATCAATAGCACAATGTAACCTCAGCCTTGAATCAATATTCGAAAGTTACCAAATCTCAGTGAAACTAGATATAAGTCACCCTACATTTCAAATAACCCGCTAAGAATGGATAGTAGAATTCAAGGCTACAAAATAGACAAGAATAGAATTTCACTCACATGCTATGACTCGACAACGACGCATAGATGCTCGTCGCCTCACCTATACATCGTATTTAACAACCAAACACGTACAAATGAACACATAATACTTATTCCCTCAAGCCAAAGTTAGACACGACATTTACCTCGCTCTGAAGGCCACTTAATTCTCAATCACAGCTTTTTCTTTAGAATTCACCTCCCAACCACTCGTATCTATTCAAAAATAACTCAATAATATCAAATATTTCTAAAGGAATCAACTTTAATGAATAATTACAGATTTCCCAAATTTTTCTCCAAAAAGTCGAAAAATCGACCCCGGGCCCGCTTGGTCAAAACTCGAGGTTCGGACCAAAATCCATTACCCATTCATCCCCGAGCCCGAATATATAATTGATTTTGGAATCCGACCTCAAATTGAGGTCTAAATCCACAAATTTCTGAAATCTCTAGTTTCTACCCTAACCCCTAATTCTACCATGAAAACTCTAAATTTTAGGTTGATAATTCAAGAAATGTAATGGGTAATTGAAAGAAAATGGTTTAGAATCTCTTACCAACGCTTTGGGGAAGAAAATGACTCTTGAAAATCGCCTCACACCGTTTGGTTTTTGAGAAAAATGAATTTTTGGCTAAATCCCGTGTTTGGATTCTGTTAAGTGTTGGGCGACAGTGTTCATCGCGTTCGCGAGAGCACTGTCGCGTTCGCAAAGAGTATAGGCTGCCAAGCCTTCGCGTTCGCGAGACAGTGATCGCGTTCGCGTAGGCTACCATTCTCTGGTCTTCGCGTTCGCGATGAAGAACAGGCTGACTCCCCCCTCCCCAGTGCCTAACACTACACGTTCGCGAAGGGTAACGCCCTCATCGCTTCACATTCGCGACCAAGCCTTCGCGTTCGCAAAGAAGAAATCCCGGCCTCATCAGTTTACTCTTCGCGCTCGCGATAGGACCTTCGCGAACGCGAAGAAGGATATGCCAGACACCAGAATCTGCAGAAAACCAAATTTTTTCCAAGTCCAAAACATCCTGTGGCCTATCCGAAACTCACCCGAGCCCTCGGGGCTCCAAACCAAACATGCACACAAGTTTAACAACATCATACGGACCTGCTCGTGCAATCAAATCGCCAAAATAACACCTAGAACTCTAAATTTAGTACCAAATCAAATGAAATTCTCAAGAATACTTTAAAGTTACTATTTTCTCAACCGAAGGTCCGAATCACGTCAAATCAACTCCGTTCCTCACCAAATTTCACAGACAAGTCTTAAATATCATAATGAACCTGTACCAGGCTCCGGAACCAAAATACAGACCCGGTACTCACAAGGCCAAACATCAATCAATTCTTAAAAATAATTAATTTTCAGACTTCTAATTTTCATCAAAAATTCATAACTCAAGCTAGGGACCTCCGAATTTGATTGCGGGCATACGTCTAGGTCCCATAATTCAATACGGACCCATCAGGACTGTCAAAACATGGATACGTGACCGTTTACCAAAAATGTTAACCGAAGTCAACTAAAATCAATTTTTAATGCAAGAATTCTTATTTTTGTTAGTTTTCAACATAAAAGCTTTCCGAAAATATGCCCGGACTGCGGACGTAAATCGAGGAGGGTAAAAATGAGATTTTTAAGGCTTAAGAGCGCAGATTCGAGTTCTAAAACATAAGATAACCTTTTGGATCATCACATTCTCCACCTCTAAAACAACCGTTTGTCCTCGAACGGACATAGAAAAGTACCCGGGATGGTGAAAAGGTGGGGATATCTACTCCGCATATCAGACTCGGACTCCCAAGTAGCTGCCTCAATAGGCTGACCTCTCCACTGTACTCGAACTGAAGGGTAACTCTTTGATCTCAACTAGCGAACTTGCCGGGCTAGAATTGCCAACGGCTCCTCCTCGTAAGTCATTGTCCAATTGGACAGAGATGAAATCTAACACATGGGACGGATCACCGTGATACTTTCGAAGCATGGACACATGGAATACCAGATGAATAGCTGCTAAACTAGGTGGCAACGCAAGCCTGTAAGCCACATCTCCCACTCTCTCCAAAATCTCAAAAGGTCTGATATACCTAGGGCTCAACTTGCCCTTCTTCCCAAACCTCATTACACCCTTCATGGGTGATACCCGAAGTAACACTCTCTCTCCGACCATGAATGCAACATCACGAACTCTACGGTCGGCATAACTCTTCTGCCTGGACTGAGCTGTGCGAAGTCGATCCTAAATAATCTTGACCTTATCAAAGGTATCCTGTACTAAGTCTGTGCCCAATAACTAAGCCTCTCCCGGTTTGAACCACCCAACTGGCGACCGGCACCGCCTACCATATAATGCCTCAGAGGTAGCCATCTGAATGCTCAACTGGTAGCTGTTATTATAGGCAAACTCTGCAAGGGCCAAGAACTGATCCCACGATCCCCCGAAGTCTATAACACAAGCGCGGAGCATATCCTCCAAGATCTGAATAGTACGCTCGGATTGCCTGTCCGTCTGAGGATGAAATGTTGCGCTCAACTCAAATCGCGTACCCAACTCACGCTGAACTGCCCTCCAAAAGTGCGAGGTAAACTGCGTACCTCGATCAGAAATAATAGACATGGGAACACCATGAAGACGGACGATCTCCCGGATGTAAATCTCTGCCAACCGCTCCGAGGAATAGGTAACTGCCATAGGAATGAAATACGCTGACTTAGTCAGCCTGTCCACAATGACCCAAACTGCATCGAACTTGATCTGAGTCCATGGGAGTCCAACAACAAAATCCATTGTGATATGCTCCCACTTCCACTTAGGATTCTCTAACCTCTGAAGTAAACCAACAGGTCTTTGATGCTCACACTTTACCTGCAGGCAATTTAGGCACCGAGCTATATAGGCAACTATGTCCTTCTTCATTCGCCTCCACCAATAATGCTGCCTCAAGTCCTGATACATCTTGGCGGCGCCCGGATGAATAGAATACCGGGAACTGTGGGACTTCTCAAGAATCAACTCACGAAATCCATCCATATTAGGCACATAAATACGACCCTGCATCCTCAAAACTCCGTCATATCCAACAGTAATGTGCCTGGCACCACCGTACCGCACTGTGTCTCTAAGGACAAGTAAATAAGGATCGTCATCCTGCCAATCTCTGATGCGCTCAAACAAAGAAGACCGAGCAACTGTACAAGCTAGGACATGGCTGGGCTCAGAAACATCTAACCTCAGGAACTAGTTGGCCAGGCCTGAACATCCAATGCTAGTGGTCTCTCACCAACTGGAATATAAGCAAGGTTGTCCATACTCACTGCTTTTCTACTCAATGCATCGGCCACCACATTGGCCTTTCTCGGATGGTACAATATAGTGATATCATAGTCTTTCAATAGCTCCAGCCACCTCCTCTGCCTCAAATTGAGTTCCTTTTGCTTGAAAAAATACTGCAAGCTCCAATGATCAGTGAATACCTCACATGGCACGCCGTAAAGATAGTGCCTCCAAATCTTCAGCGCGTTAACAATGGCTGCCAGCTCTAGATCATGAACAGGGTAATTTTTCTCGTGAACCTTCAACTGTCGCGAAGCATATGCAATAAACTTTCCACCCTGCATCAACACCATACCCAGACCAATACGAGATGCATCACAATATACTGTTTAAGATCCTGAACCTGTGGGTAACACCAATACCGATGTCATAGTCAAAGCTGTCTTGAGCTTCTAAAAGCTCGCTTCACACTCGTCTGACCACCTGAACGGGGCACCCTTCTGGTTCAATCTGGTCAATAGGGCTACTATAGATGAAAACCCCTCCACAAATCGACAGTAATAGCCCGCCAAACCTAGGAAACTACGGATCTCTGTAGCTGATGTGGGTCTAGGCCAGTTCTGAACTGCCTCAATCTTCTTAGGATCCACCTGAATATCCTCTGCTGATACAAAGTGACCCAAGAAAGCAACTAAACTCTACCAAAACTCGCATTTTGAGAACTTAGCATATAACTGGCTGTCTCTTAGAGTCTGAAGAATGATCCGAAGGTTCAGCTCGTGCTCCTCTCGACTGTGAGAGTAGATCAAGATATCATCAATAAACACAACCACAAAGGAATCCAAGTAGGGCTTGAACACATGGTTCATCAGATCCATGAATGCTGTTGGGGCATTTGTCAGCCCAAATGACATCACTAGAAACTCGAAATGCCCGTACCGAGTCCAAAAAGCTGTCTTAGGGACATCGGATGCCCTAATCCACAACTGATGGTAGCCAGATCTCAAATCAATCTTCGAAAACACCTGGGCACCCTGAAGCTGATCAAATAAATCATCAATCCTCGGCAATGGATACATGTTTTTTATAGTGACTTTCTTCAACTGCCGATAATCTATACACATCCTCATCGATCCATCTTTCTTCTTCACAAACAACACAGGTGCACCCCAGGGCGAGACACTAGGTCTAATGAAGCCCTTATCAAGCAAATCTTGCAACTGCTCCTTCAATTCTTTCAACTCTGGCAGGGCCATACAGTATGGCGGAATGGAAATGGGTTGAGTGCCCGGAGCCAAATCAATGCAGAAATCAATATCTCTGTCAGGTGGCATACCCGGCAGGTCTGCAGGAAACACCTCTGGAAACTCACGAACAATCGGCACCGAATCCATGGAAGGAACCTCCGCACTAGAATTGCGGACATAAGACAAATAAGCTAGACACCCCTTCTCGACCATATGCCTAGCCTTCACATAAGAGATAACCCTGCTGGCAGAATGGCCAAGATTCCCTCTCCACTCTAATCGAGGCAACCTCTGCAAGGCTAAGGTCACCGTCTTGGCATGACAATTTAATATAGCATGATAAGGTGACAGCCAATCCATACCCAGTATGACATCAAAATCAACCATGTCGAGAAGTAGAAGATCTACACGAGTCTTAAGACTCCCAATGGTGACCACACACGAATGATAAACACGATCTACAATAATAGCATCTCCCACCGGTATGGACACATACACAGGAGCACTCAAAGAATCATGGGGCACAACCAAATAGGAAGAAAAATAGGATGACACATAGGAGTAAGTAGATCCTGGATCAAATAGAACTGAAGCATCTCTACTGCAAACTGAAAAAGTACCTGTGATAACAGTGTCAGATGACTCAACCTCAGGCCTGGCTGGGAAAGCATAACACCGGGACTGGGCCCCACCACCCTAAACTACGTCCCTGGGACGACCTCTAATTGGTTGGTCTCCACCTCTAAAGGCCTAACCTCCACCTCTAGTAGTTTGGCCTCTACCTCTGGTTGCCTGACCCTTGCCTCCGGCTGGCTGAGCAGGTGGTGCAGCAACTGGTACCGGAACCATGGCACGAGAACCCTGATGCTGTGAGCTGCCCGTTACCCGAGGGCAAAATCTAGCAACGTGCCTCGGATCACCACAAGTATAACATAACCTCGGCTGCTGTGACTGTTGACCCTAAAACTGACCCTGTCAACCTGAATAACCACCCTGATGACTCTAGAGTGAAGGTGCACTAATAGGGGCTGGTGGTGCACTGCAGGCTAGCTGGTCGAAATAATGCATCTGAGGGCCACGACCACCTGAGGCACCATGGGATGCCTGGAGCGCTGAATGAAATGGCCTGGGAGGATGGCCTCTACCAAAAGTACTCCTGCCTCTAGATGAGGCACCGCTGAACTCAACGGAATGACGAGGTCTCTTGTCAGACCCCTGACCTCACGGAGTAAGAACCATTTCGACTCGTCTGGCGACATTAGAAGCCGCCTGAAAAGAAATCTCACTCCCAGTCTCTTTAGCCATCTGCAATCTGATAGGCTGAGCAAGTCCATCAATAAACCTCCTCACCCTCTCTCTCTCTCTCTCGATGGGAAGCAGAAGAATAACATGACGGGCCAAATCTATAAAACGGGTCTCATACTGAGTAACAGTCATACTGCCTTTCTAGAGACGCTCAAACTGACGCCGACACTCCTCTCTCAATGTGATAGGCAGAAACTTCTCTATGAAGAGCTAAGAGAACTGGTCCCAAGTAAGAGCAGGCGACCCAGCTGGTCTGGTCAACAAGTAATCTCTCCACCATTTCTTGGCGGAACCAGTCATCTGAAATACAGCAAAATCGACCCCATTGGTCTCCACTATATCCATGTTCCGTAAAACCTCGTGACAACTGTCAAGATACTCCTGGGGATCCTCTGAAGGAGCACCACTGAAGTGAACAGGAAAGAGCTTGATAAACCTGTCCAATCTCAATAAAGCCTCAGAAGACATAGCTGGCCCATCTCTGGCCTGTGCTGCAATAACCGGCTAAACTAGTCCTACTGGCTAAGCAGCTGGAGCCTAATACCGGGGAGCTATCTGCTCCAGAGCGGGAGTGGTAGGAGTCTGGGCTCCTCCTCCAGCCTGAGAGACTGCTGGTGCCATGGGAAATGCGCCAGTCTGGGCCACACTCTCCCTAAGGCCCACCAAACAGACCAAAGCGTCCTGAAGTACTGGGGTAGCAATGAACCCCTCCGGAACCTGAGCTGGTCATGCAGGAACAGTCTGGCCTGGAACCTCCTCGTCAAGCTCTATCTGAGGCTCCACTGCTGGGGCTGTTGCTCAGACTCTAGGCTGAGCCCTGCCCCTGCCTCGGCCTCGGCCTCGACCTCTGCCCCGCGTAGGAGCTGCCACTGGAGGCTCTGGCTGCTGCTCAGTTGAGGAAGCGGTATGTGTTCTCGCCATCTGCGAGAGAATAAAAGTAGAAGAGTTCAATCAACATTGAGAAAGCAAAATCGCATGACAGAGAAGAATAGAAGTGAAACTTGTTCCTAAACTTCATAGGCTCTAAAAGATAAGCACAGACATCTCCGTACCAATCCTCCAGACTCTACTAAGCTTGCTCGTGAATCGTGAGACCTAGGCAACCTAGTGCTCTGATACCAACTTGTCACGACCCGAAATTTCCTACCAACGGGACTATGATGGCGCCTAACATTTCACTTGCTAGTCAAGCCAATGTTAGAGAATCATTAAACCAATTTCTTATTTCCATTCAGTAAATAACAATAATTAACTAAGATAAAATATAATAAGTGCGAAATATTATAAAACTGTATTAATTACTACCACCCAGATCTGGAGTCACAATTCACGAGCATTCTAGAATTTACAATAAGTAATAGTCTGAAAGAAATACAACTGTCTGAATGAAAGAAAACGGTAGGACATAAAAGGTAGACGGGGACTTCAAGGTCTGTGAACGCCGACAGATCTACCTTGAGTCTCCGGACAGTGGACCAATAGCAAAATCTCGATCAAACTGAGCCGGTACCAAAATCTGCACAGAAAGTGCAGAGTGCAGTATCAGTACAACTGACCCCATGTACTGGTAAGTGTCGAGCCTAACCTCAGCGAAGTAGTGACGAGGCTAGGACAAGACACCCACATATAACCTGAACAGTATAATCATGCTAGTGGCAACAACAGTGAATAAAGAAATAACGTAGAAATCATAGGAAGGGAACATACAGTTGGAGAATACAATATAAAGAGTGAGAATAATGAAAAGACAGAATCAAATCGAAAATCCTTAAACGAATTGAGCAAATAAAACTGCAAAGGAAAACTGCACGGCATCATCGTTCGTACTTTTACTCTCAACCTCACCAAATAAATAAATAGAACGGCACGACACCATCCTTCGTGCTTTTACTCTCAACCTCACCAAATAAATAAATAGAACGGCACGGCATCACCCATCGTGCTTTTACTCTAAACCTCACCAAATAAATAAATAAAACAGCACGGCATCTCTCTTCGTGCTTTTAAACGTCTCATAATATACACGGCATCACCCTTTGTGCATTACACTCTTTCTCACAATATAAATAATGCATGCACGACATCACCCTTCGTGCTTTACACTCATCCTCACAAATCACTGAATCAATAACAACGGATAGATAGGAGTATCACAAAGAAACTAGTATTTTACCTATAATCAATAGCACAATGTAACCTCAACCTTGAATCAATATTCGAAAGTTACCAAATCTCAGTGAAACCAGATATAAATCACCCAATATTTCAAATAACCCGCTAAGCATGGATAGTAGAATTTAAGGCTACAAAATAGATAAGAATAGAATTTCACTCGCATGCTATGACTCGACAACGATGCATAGATGCTCGTCGCCTCACCTATACATCGTATTTAACAACCAAACACGTAGCAAATGAACACATAATACCTATTCCCTCAAGCCAAAGTTAGACACAACATTTACCTCGCTCTGAAGGCCACTTAATTCTCAATCACAGCTTTTCCTTTGGAATTCACCTCCCAACCACTCGTATCTATTCAAAAATGACTCAATAATATCAAATATTGCTAAAGGAATCAACTTTAATGAATAATTATAGATTTCCCAAATTTTCCTCCAAAAAGTCAAAAAATCGACCCCGGGCCCGCTTGGTCAAAACCCGAGGTTCGGACCAAAATCCATTACACATTCTTCCCCGAGCCCGAATATATAATTGGTTTTGGAATCCGACCTCAAATTGAGATCTAGATCCACAAATTTCCGAAATCCCTAGTTTCTACCCTAACCCCTAATTCTACCATTAAAACTCTAAATTTTAGGTTGATAATTCAAGAAATGTAATGGGTAATTGAAAGAAAATGGTTTACAATCACTTACCAATGCTTTGGGGAAGAAAATGACCCTTGAAAATCGCCTCACACCGTTTGGTTTTTGAGAAAAATAAATTTTTGGCTAAATCCCGTGTTTGGATTCTATTAAGTGTTGGGCGACAGTGTTCATCGCGTTCGCGAGAGCACTGTCGCGTTCGCGAAGAGTATAGGCTGCCAAGCCTTCGCGTTCGCGAGACAGTGATCGCGTTCGTGTAGGCTACCTTCCCTGGTCTTCGCATTCGCGAGACAGTGTTCGCGTTCGCGATGAAGAAAAGGCTAACTTCCCCCTCCCCAGTGCCTTACAATACGCGTTCACGATGAGCTCGTTGCGTTCACGAAGGGTAACGCCCCCATCGCTTCGCGTTAGCGACCAAGCCTTCGCGTTCGCGAAGAAGGAATCCCGACCTCATCAGTTTACTCTTCGCATTCACAATAGGACCTTCGCGAACGCGAAGAAGGATATGCCAGACACCAGAATCTGCAGAAAACCAGATTTTTCCCAAGTCCAAAACATCCCGTGGCCTATCCGAAACTCACCCGAGTCCTCGGGGCTCCAAACCAAACATGCACACAAGTCTAACAATATCATACGGACCTGCTCGCACGATCAAATCTCCAAAATAACACCTAGAACTCTAAATTTAGCACCAAATTAAATAAAATTCTCGAGAACACTTTAAAGTTACTATTTTCTCAACCGAAGGTCCGAATCACGTCAAATCAACTCCGTTCCTCACCAAATATCACAGACAAGTCTTAAATATGATAATGAACTGTACCGGACTCCGGAACCAAAATACGGACCCGGTACTCACAAGGCCAAACATTAATCAATTCTTAAAAATAATTAATTTTCAGACTTTTAATTTTCATCAAAAATTCATAACTCAAGCTAGGGGCCTCCAAATTCGATTCCGGGCATACGCCCTGGTCCCATAATTCGATACGGACCCACCGAGACCATCAAAACACAGATCCGGAACCGTTTACCAAAAATGTTGACCGAAGTCATCTAAAATTAACTTTTAAGGCAAAAAGTTTTATTTTCATTAGTTTTCAACATAAAAACTTTTCGAAAATATGCCCGGATTGCTCACGTAAATCAAGGAGGGTAAAAATGAGATTTTTAAGGCTTAAAAGCGCAGATTCGAGTTCTAAAACATAAGATGACCTTTTGGGTCATCACACGCTCCCATCATCTATCATAATGCATTTAACATCAGTATCTAAAATTCACAGAGTAATAACGAGGGCGTCATTATTAGGAAAATCCAATTGTCGATGTCCAACTTATCGAAGATGATACTTTCTTCGAGTTCATCATATCGTTCGCGAGTGATAGATCGCTTGAGTTTGTGGGTAGTGGTGAACCTTACACTGTTGATAGAGGCATCATCGCTGCCACCGATGATCATGTTGATGGTACGAGTTGGTGAGGGTGGCTTAAGCGGCCCTTGATGTTCGTGTCCTGTAGCCAAATTGGTTCTTTCCCTATTGCTTATCAGCTCTTTAAGGTGTCCTTGTCGTAACATGTTCACGAATTCCTTCCTTATGGCGATGCAATCTGTCCTCGTTTCTGGTGGAACTCATAGAGGGCATCGGATGTTCTGGTGTTAGGGTTCGATCTCATCTTTGGCGGCTATTTCACTTTTGGCTCGAGCTTCTCCAGGGCATAGACTATCTTTGTAGGTGACACACAAAAATTGTGAGCAGATAATAGGGGGCATAGCTTTGTTGCTCCGATGAGTTCCCGCCCTTGGTCTGGATGGACCTTCTTCGTAGCGAGGGAGGGCGTGGTGGCCGCTCTGATATATAGTTGATGTCGTTCCCTGTTAGGTCATGGAATTGGATGATCTCTTCGATCCCTTCTTAATTCGGCTTGTACCGAGGTTAGTCTATGGGTTGGCCCGTTGAGGTCATCCTCATCTGCACGGCTCGGCACAATATGCATTGTGGATTTCGTCCGAAGTGGTTGGGGGGGTACTTCATCAGCCAAATCAACAGTTTCCTCATTGCTCTTGAACCATCCCTACTCAGCCCGTTCTGAAAAGCTGCGACCGACATCCCTTCAGATACGTTTGGCAAAGTCATCCTTACTCGGTTGAACCGGAGAAAGTCCCTCTCCCGGAGACTATTTATAAGCAAATATCTCGTTCACTCTCGTATCGTCCTTCTTGGCTCCAGCATGGGCCGTTACGAATTTATCGGCAATTTCTTCAAAGGTTTCTATGGAGCATGTTGGTAGCTGCGAATACCATGTTTTGAGGGTTTCGCCAAACTTCTTCAGCAAAATGGAAGATACTTGTTCTTTGATGAGATCATTGCCTTTTACGGCGTGACATAATGAGTCACGTGATCTTCAGGGTCAGTTGTGTTGTCATATATCCTGAGGTAGGGACGGCATTTTAAAGGTTTTTGGTATAGCATGTGGGGTTGCGTCATCACTGTACGGTTGTTCGACGAACCGGCTGGCGTCCCTCTTCGACAATAGCATAGGAGCGCCCGGTATTTTATCAACCCTTTCTTGGTGTTCTTTCATTTGATCTCGGAGCGCCTTGTTTTCATTCTTCATTTCTTCCATCCTTTTTAAAATGGCTGCGAGGGCGTTGTCACATGCACCATCAATGACATTGTGAGTAATACCTGTCGTTAGAGGGAGGAGTTTATTGCATTGCTCGTCCGCTTGTTGTATCGTACAAGTTCTTGTGTTTTCTGTAATCATGTACCAAGTGGTCTTGTTAAGGACGCTAGTTAGCGTGTAAGGTAGCCACGCTTCAAGGAGCTTTTTTTTTCAGCTGGGGGCATCTCTTCTTCCACAGACGTGGAGGCTCCCTTACCACGAGATTTTGTTATGCTGCAGTAAGGGGTGGTGACCCATCTCGTCTAGGGATTGGGCGTCACGCCCTCGTCTGTTGTTTCACAGTTTTCGTTGATGGCGTTCATGAGGCTGGTTCGGAGGCCACTTGTTATTCTTGTCCTTTCTTCTCGGTTATTAGCCATGTTGGGGTTTGTGTACACAAAGAAATGAGATCTTATTTATTTATTTATTTTTACGTTAGTGGCCCGTTCTAGTTATAGATATAGAAGAAACTAAAAGTTTAACTAAGATATCCCCACAAACGACGCCAAATTATTTTATCAAAAATGCGAATCTCGGTTCAAATAATTAAATTTATATAAACAAAGGTTAATCCTAGTTAATAATAATATCCTTAGATCTTAATATTAGAAAAAGCAATTAACAAGTGTTCATGGGGCAGTAAAGGCACCACGTGATAAATGCTCTGAAAAAACCAAGAACAGTGGTGTAGAATATAATATTCGATAGGTAATAATAAATGACATTTAAGTAGTTAAAGGGGATGATTCAATCAATAAAAGATGGAATAAATGAACCTTCCGTCTGACAATGATTGAAAGACAAATCCTTGAATAATCGAGGATTTTTAGGATCTGATGGTCAAGTGTAGACAAGAATTTCAATGAAAAGTAAATCTTTGTATCGAGTGAAGACCGAATCTTTTTGTTAAAGTGCTTTTCTTACAAATGAATCTCACGTGCCCCTATCATTATCTTTTCTTCTATTTATATGGGACATGCTTCTAAGAAACCCTAAAAGTAAAGTATAGAGAATATCCAATAGAATAGTCTCTCTAGTATCCTATCTTGAAAACTAGTCGTTATAGCTCTGCCGAACGTATTTGACCTCGACCTCGTCTCTTGTTGACGCATTGACTACGGCCCTTGTTGACTCTTCGACCACGGACTTTACTGCTTCTTTGGGCCAATTCGACGAATGACGACCTGAGAACTATTTCCTTAGTATTATCTTGGCGTGGATATTCTAACGCCAAATTTTCACCCATACAAATCTGTCGGTTTTCCATCTTCGCCGTCGACTATGGGGAACTCCGTCAGAAGGGAATGGTTTCAATCGGGAAGAGAAGGGTAGCCAAAGAGGGGGGAATGTTTTTCTGTAGCGAAGCACCTCGCACAAAATTTATGCGACTTGTTTTGTCCATCTATTTTAACGTTCTTAAAAATAAAAAACATTTGGTAAGAAGTAGTTATATTTAGCTAATCTATATTATTATAAAATCATGAATACAATGTCGGTTTACAAAAATAATCTTACAATATTAAGCATAATAACTCATAATAAAAGGACATAACCGAAATTCTAGATATTAGCCTTATAATCCTATTAGTTTTAGGACATAATACTACACGTTAGGAATCATTCATGATTACCTTTAGGAATCCTATTAGTATAATTACTTTCGGTCATAGACATAATACTACAAGTTAGCAATCACGGTAGTGTTAGAATTCAATCTCATTATCTCCAAATTACTTATGTCGATACTATAAACATGTCAAAAAATGATGTGTCTAATTAAAGCAAAAAAACTAAGTGAATATGTATTAATAATTTCATGAATAGTTAGGAAACCAATTTTTAGAAGAAAAGACATACGTTAATAAATAATTCAATACATTATCACTCTATAATATTGCATACCAAGAGAAAATAAAAGTATTAATGTTAAATGGACTGCATAAAATATTGAAATTGAAAAAAAATTCCTACGATACTATATTATTATATTATATTTAAACTGTTTTCCTATTCAAATAATATTTTTTATTATTAATTTTAGCCCTAAAATATTTTTTAGAAAATAATTCTATGTTGGATAAAAGTGTAATATTTTAGTTCAACTTAAAATTAGAATCCTTAAACTAACGTACTTGGTTGATATTTTGTAAAATAAATTTTACATGGTCAAGGACTCTGTCTCCTTCTTACTTATTATCGATCAAGTAAGATAAAAAGAATTTCTCTTAGTGCTTTAACCACTCAATTTGATTCCAATGAGAATTCAGAATTCAATTGGAGAAGCTTTAATTCGTCTAGCTTTAATGGAGGTCCACAGTGATTTACAATATCAGTATTAAATGGATTATTGGATTCTTCCAAATATAACTTGCAATGGAACTGGTACTTTCCTTCCATAACTTTGAATCCATTTGGGGAAAAACCAATATCCACTTTGACTCTTGACATGTCGGTGCCTATCTAACCGTCTATGAAATCAAAAAGAGTATTAATATTTTGCAAATTGACTTCTAAAAACTCTTTTTTTTAAGTGAAGCGTAATTATAATACATAATTTTCTTTCCTGATATATTAATTATTTAGAAATTTTAAAGGCCGATAAAGATGATAATAATGACTTATATGGTTGTTGCATATTTTCAGCCAAGAAAAAATAATGTTATCTTATATTTAAGAATTTTAAATCAACTAAGATTATACTGGCAACTTTTAGAAAAGAATGTAGCTGAAGAATTTATGTTGATAATGGAAACGTTTTGTTAAATGAGCTTTAGTTTGAATACAAATGTAAAATACAATTTATAAAAACGAAGAAACCCCACCACGTGTGAAAGATATGGATAATTGAGAAAAACTAGGTAGAAGAAATGTATGTGAAAAGAATTTATTGATACATAGTTTATTTTGAGGCATAAAACATTTGATACATTGAAGCTTACACTATGTCCTTAAGGTAAATTATGATTAAAGACGTTAAATTTAATATTTGTTAGTTTTTTGTTTGCTTTTTTTTGTTTTTATAATTTCTATTATTTTAATCATATAGTTGTATCAATTATACTTATATGTTCATTTATGAGTTTAGAATCGATAGTTTATTGAAGATCCTTTGCATTTTGACATTTTAGTATCCCAATTTCCAAAAAACAAATCCCAACTATAACGTTGTCCTATGAAACATTATATCCCTTTTTTTTTTTGTTAGTGACTTTTACTTTGCTCCGAAAGGAATTTAAAAAAAAAAAAAAAGACAGTATGTGACATTTTTCAAAATACTATTGAAAAGATAATTTTTACAATATTGATTGATGCAGTAAGTTAGAGTATTCAAGAAGAGATTTTGCAATATTTATTCACATATTGGGTTGGATATGGTTTATGAAGATAAACTCACTCAAAGCCACACACTTACATTCTCACAGATATATTGATGAACTTTATACGTAACAAAATATTTTCACAAGGATTCATGTCCTAATTGCGAGTTGTTATATACATTAATAGTCATCCAAGTCACTAATTCTGAGGTTTTACATTCAGTTAAAATTGCGATTATGTATTCTCTCTTGCCATTACCATGTTTGAATCTTAAGATAAAATCTATAATTTATTTGTGTTAATATTATCCTTTGACAAATTTATTGGTCTTGGAAATACGATTTTAAATGATTTAAACGGGATACTACATGTAAATGCCCTTATATAGAAAAAAATTAGATCACAAAGTAAAAAAGATTAGTATAATATTAAGAAGGTCATACAAGTACTTGACGAAGCACAATCAAAGCTAAATCCTAAACAAGAATGAACTTTCAAGACTATATTATAAAAAGTCAACTCTAGTATAACATGATTATCCTTTGTAGATGTCTTCAGCGGAATCGAAATAATATTCTTATATCATGCATTACTTGCAAATGTAAGATCAACATGCATGATATTGTTAGCAATAAGAATAAGTGGTGTACCAACAATAATTTTATTATGAGGTCATACAACTCACTTTAGATTTGATATACCTCTTCAAATAACTAAAATAACCATCACAAATATATCAAAGTAGAATAATAGTACAAAATTTATAAGGAAAGTAAAAGTGATAATAAGGGATGAAGCGCTTTTGGCTAAGCGTCAAACGATCGAAACAATCGCCCAGAGTAATAGAGATATATTGGATATTAATGAACTGGTTGGTGGAAAAGTAATAGTTTGGGAGGTGATTTCTGTCAAGTACTATCAGTAGTTCCAAAATCGACGAAAGCAGAAACTGTAAAAACTAGCTTACCAAAATTATATTTATGACCTCAAATGAAAAGGATTCTGATGACAAGAAATATAAAAGTAAGAACAGATCCAACATTCAGTGATTTCTTGCTTCATATCGGAAACGAAGAAGAGCATCCAATAAAAGATAATTTGATTCTTCTAGAACACTTGGCTATCAACACCAATGGTAATAGTAGTGCATTTAATAAGAAAAATATTTACATCATAAAATTAAAATACAATTTGTGCAAATTACATGATAGAAATTAAAAAGTTATATTAGCTAGCAGAAATGAATATGTTGATCAACTAAATAAAACGTTGATTGCTAAGTTTTATGGTAAAAACAAAATATTTTTCAGTTTAAACTCAGCAAAAGATGATACTAACAATTACTACCAAGAAGAATGCTTAAATACTTTAATACCAAATAGCCTTCTACCGTACATGTGTCACGACCCCAAATTTCCTCCGTAGGATGTCGTGATGGCACCTAGTCTCTAAGACTAGGTAAGCCTATCAATGCGGAATAATAATAAATATCTGAAATAAATAAACTACAATTCAAACAATTTCAACTCCCAAAACCCGGTAGAAATAAGTTACAAGTTTCTAAGAATTTATTCTCAATGTCTGTATATGTCAAGGTCTAAATAAAATATAAGGAAGCAACATAAAATGATAGAAGGGGACTCCGGAGTCTGCGGATGCTGGCAGATATACCTCGAAGTCTCCGTGCGCAAGTAACTCACTGACGTCTAGGCTGGTAAAATGTACCTGGATCTGCACAAAAAGATGTGCAGAAGCGTAGTATGAGTACACCACAGCGGTACCCAGTAAGTGCCAAGCCTAACCTCGGTAGAGTAGTGACGAGGTCAGGTGAGGCCCTACTGGAATATAATAATGGCATGGTAAAATATTTATCAATGTAGTAAAATAAAATGACATTGAAAATGAATCAAATAGTATGTCACATTTAATGACACCAAATAATTGCAAATAATATCTCGTGGAAATCAAAACAGAATTTCCTTCAACTTTATGAAAATCACAATAATAATCAAAGGCAACTACGGCCATAAATCAATATCAACAAGGGCACTCCCGAGGTACCGCCTCGTAGTCCCAAATCATAAATAAATTCACAATATCTCATTTCCTTATATCACCGCGGGAGCCTTCACAATTTATTTAAAGAAAATATTTTTCCCGAAATAGCATCCCGCGTTTTAGCCACCCTTATCACACCGCATGACTTCTAGTAGTTCCCCTACTAGCCACGCGTATCAAGCCACCCTTATCTCACCGCATGCGTTTCAACACCCAGACCTTATACCACCGCATGCGTATCAATATCACAATATATCACAATTTGCACCTCAAGTGCTCAAATAATTTAACTTGCCAAAATAATTCAACAACAATATTTTTTCACAATAAAGAGCTCACGGCTCATGCCAAAATAAATCATCAATAATAGTTTGCCACAATAAAGAGCTCACGGCTCATGCCAAAATAAATCATCAATAATAGTTTTCCACAATAAAGAGCTCACAGCTCATGTCAAAATAATTCATCAATAATATTCTTCCACAATAAAAAGCTCACGGCTCCCTCACAATGAGTATAAAAATATTCAGGAGTAAATAATTTAGAAAAATAATATTTCAAAATCTTTACTACGTTACTTCAATATCAAGTTTAAAAATGTCAAATACTTCATATTAATAATATTTAATTTAAAGAAAATCAACCTTCAAATAATGCACAGAATAAAAGAAACCAAGTTTCAACAAAACAGGTAAAACAATTAGTAAAAAAAGATCAAACAAATTTGAAGTATATATCTCACATCAATGATGAAGAATATAACAAGATAAAATAATTTAATAAATGCGCAACAGTGATCTACACAATTTAAAAATATAATTTTTTGCAAATTAACCCGTGTACACACTCGTCACCTCGTGCACACGACTTTCAACACATTTCAATAATCACATCAATACCAATCCTAGGGGAAATTTCTCCCATACAAGGTTAGACAAGTCACTTACCTCGACTTGCTCCAATTTAACCAAGTATTATACTTTTTCCTCGAATTTCTGACTCCGATCGACTCGTATCTAGTCATAATTAATTCGACACAGTCAACAAAAATTATAGTAATCACTTTCATAAGAAAATATTACATTTTTATTAAAATCCGAAATTAGCTCAAAATTTGCCTCGGAATCCGGTGAAACTTATAAAATCCGACAACCCATTCAATTACGAGTCCACCCATACCAATTTTACCAAAATCCGATAACAACTCGACCTCCAAATCTTAAATTTTTTTTTTTGGAAGATTTTGCAAAAATCTTGATTTTTCCTCCATAAATTCACGGATTCATGATGTAAATGAGTATGGAATCATGAAATATAATCAATATAGGATAAGGAACACTAACCCCAATGTTTTCCCGTGAAAATCACCCAAAAATCGCCCAAGAACCGTGCTCCAAAAATCCAAAATGAAATGAATGAAATAACCATTTTTGGTCCTTAAGTTTCTGCCAATCCGTCACTAAAAGTCCATTTCTCGTCACTAAAAGTCCACCAGAAACAGCTCTACCAGTTTTACTTCAATTGATTATAAGTTTATGTACAAATGTCCAAATGATAAATAGTTTAACTTTCTGGAAACTAGAATCCACCGACTACAACTTTTATGTTTTGCAATTATTCTGATTCCTTATGCATTGCGAGATATATACTCCCAAAGTCGGCTGCATGCATCAGAATTTCTGGCGAAATTTCTGGCGAAACTGCTCTACCAGCCTTCATTCAATCCATCATAACTTTCTGTACAAATGTCCAAATAATGCATAGTTTAACTTTCTGGAACCTATAATCCAACGACTACAACTTTCATGTTTTGCACATTTTCTGATTCCTTATGCATTGCAAGATATAAGCTTCCAAACTTGGCTCCACGCATTGAATTTCTGCAACAGAAATTTCTGCAAACAGAAATTTCCAGCACTTTGTCGGAAATCCATTCCGTTTACCTTCCGAAATCCACCCGAGACCCTCGGGACCTTAACCAATTATTCCAACATGTCCCAAAATACCATACGAACTTAGTCGAGGCTTCAAACTACATCAAACAACTTCAAAACGACGAATCGCACCTCAAATCAAAATCAATAAACTTTGAACTTTCACATTCTATATCTTGTGTCGAAACACATCAAATCAATTCGGAATGACTTCAAATTTTGCACACAATTCATAAATGACATAACTGAGCTATAAAAAATTTCAGAATCGGATTTCGACCCCGATATCAAAAAGTCAACCTCTCGGTCAAACTTTCCAAAAATTCAACTTTCGGCATTTCAAGCCTAATTCTACTACGGACTTCCAAATAAAATTCCGATCACGCTCCTAAGTCCAAAATCACCATACGGAGCTGTTATAATCTTCAAAATTCTATTCCGGGGTCGTTTGCACATAATTTGACATCCGGTCACTATTTGAACTTAAACTTTTAATTTTTTATCAAAATTTCATATCTCGGGCTAGGGATCTCGGAATTTGATTCCGGGCATACGCCTAAGTCCCAAATCACGATACGGACCTACCAAAATTATCAAAACACTGATCCGAGTCCGTTTGCTCAAAATGTTGACCAAAGTCAACTCAGTTGAGTTTTAAAGCTTTAATTCACATTTTAATTCATTTTTCACCTAAAAACTTTCCGAAAAATTTTTTACGAACTGCACACGCAAGTCGAGTAATGATAAATAGTGCTTTTCGAGGTCTTAGAACATAGAATTAATCATTAAATTTAAAGATGACATTTTGGGTTATCACATTCTCCACCTCTAAAACAAACGTTCGTCCTCGAACGGAGTTAGAAAAAGTACCTGAGCTGGTGAATAAGTGTGGATAACAGCTGCGTAAATCATTCTCGACCTCCCAAGTCGCCTCCTCGACTGGATGACCCCTCCACTGAACCTTTACGGAAGCAATATTCTTTGACCTCAGCTTTCGAACCTGCCTATCTAAAATAGCCACTGGTTCCTCAACATAAGATAGATCCTTGTCCAACTGAACCGAACTGAAGTCTAACACATGAGACGGATCGCCGTGATATTTCCGGAGCATAGAAACATGAAATACCGGATGAACTACAGAAAGACTAGGTGGTAGTGCAAGTCTGTAAGCCACCTCTCCAACTCTCTCAAGAATCTCAAAAGGCCCAATATACCTAGGGCTCAACTTGCCCTTCTTCCCGAACCTCATCACACCCTTCATAGGCGAAACCCGTAGGAATACCCGCTCACCAACCATGAATGCAACATCACGAACCTTCCGATCTGCATAACTCTTCTGTCTAGATTGGGCTGTACGAAGTCGATCCTGAATCAACTTAACCTTTTCCAAGGCATCCTGAACCAAGTCTGTACCCAAAAGTCTAGCCTCGCCTGGTTCGAACCAACCCACTAGAGACCGGCACCGCCTACCATACAAGGCCTCATACGGAGCCATCTAGATGCTTGACTGGTAACTGTTGTTGTAAGCAAACTCCGCAAGTGGTAAGAACTGATCCCAAGCACCCCCAAAATCTATCACACACCCACGAAGCATATCCTCCAGTATCTGAATAGTGCGTTTGGACTGCCCGTCCGTCTGAGGGTGAAATGTTGTACTCATCTCTACCCGAGTACCCAACTCACGTTGAACTGCCCTCCAAAACTGTGAGGTAAACTGTGTACCCCGGTCAGAGATGATAGATACCGGTTCACCGTAAAGTCTGACAATCTCGTGAATATATACCTGAGCCAGTTGCTCTGAAGAGTAAGTAGTAATCACAGGAATGAAATGAGCTGACTTGGTCAATCTATCCACAATCACCCAACTACATCAAACTTCCTCCGAGTCCGTGGGAGCCCAACAACGAAATCTATAGTGATTTGCTCCCATTTCCATTCTGGAATTTTCAACTTCTGAAGCAATCCACCCGGTCATTGATGCTCATATTTCACCTGCTGACAATATAGGCACCGAGCTACATATTTCATTATGTCTTTCTTCATCTTCCTCTACCAATAATGTTGCCTCAAGTCCTGCTACATCTTCACAGCACCCGGATATATGGAGTACCGCAAATTGTGAGCCTCATGGAGAATCAATTCACGAAAACCATCTACATTAGGCACACATAGCCTGCCCTGCATCCGTAATACATCGTCATCTCCAATTGCGACTTCTTTGGCATCACCGTACTAAACTGTATCCTTAAGGACAAGCAAATGGGGGTCATCATACTGACATTCCCTGATACGATCATAAAGAGAAGACTGAGAAACCACACAAGCCAAAACTCGACTCGGCTCAGAAACATCCAAACTGACAAACTGGTTGGCCAAGGCCTGAACATCCAAGGCGAAAGGCCTCTCTGCTACCGGTAAATATGCTAAGCTACCCAAACTCTCTGCCTTATGACTCAAGGCATCGGCCACTACATTGGCCTTCCCAAGATGATAGAGAATGGTGATATCATAATCCTTAAGCAACTCCAACCATCTCCGCTACCGCAAATTAAGATCCTTCTGTTTAAACAGATGTTGTAGACTTCGGTGATCAATGTAGACCTCACAATGGACACCGTACAAATAATGCCGCCAAATTCTTCAAGGCACGAACAATAACTGCTAACTCAAGGTCGTGGACCAAAAATTTTTTTTTTTTTCTTCTTATGTACCTTTAACTGTCCGGACGCGTAGGCAATCACCCTACCATCTTGCATCAACATCGCGCCGAGACCAATACGTGACACGTCACAATACACAGTATAAGACCTTGAATATGTAAGTAATACCAACGCTTGTGTCGGAGTCAAAGTGATCTTGAGCTTCTGAAAGCTTAACTCACACTCGTCTGACCCTGTAAATGGGGCACCCTCTTGGATCAATTTGGTCTTAATAGTTGTTCATAATCAATTATAGAATCGTCATTTAACCTCATGTTAACAAAAATCTCATTGCAAACCTTCACAATACTGATAACTAGATGTGAGGCATGAAGACTTCATAATTATTTATCCGAATTAACGAGTCACATTTAATGCCACCTAGGCGAGCACCTACCTCGTAGGTTAAAAATTAATAATGATAACACGAATTTGACAACTATGCATAGAGAATTTCATATAAGAATTTTCAAATAAGCCTAACAGGCATGACTCCCTATTAGTACTATAGTACAATTTTAATTTCACAAGGGAGAATTTAAACACAAGAATTTTCCTCACAAGGATCTCGTCCTTATATAACTTCCACCGCAGCTCGTTGCCCGGTTTAAATATATCAATTTATATAAAAATGTGAGGATCTCATCCTCAGTTCCGAATCACAAGTAATATGCACATCGTGCCAATTGAAAATTTTTATTTTTTCCTTTTAAATAATTTCGGTTACACCAAATTACAACACATAATGAACCCCACACCGGTAGGGCATATAATTCACAATTTGCAATTATATATTCGGAATTTGCATCAAAATTTACCGAAATGAGTAACAGAAAGCCACATTTAGCCTCGCAGCTCTTATTAGTGACCAACACGAAATGATAGGCATAGTTATCTCCATAAAATCTCCCAACAGGGGTAAACACATAAGTAGATTATAGAATTATGAAGCTCACTCATAAGTGGAGCACAATAGGAAGACTCGTTTCGATATTGAGAACCGAATCAACTTAAGGAAATTATTCCTTTATATTAAATCGAGGTCGTACCTGCAACGACACCATCTGATGTAGCGACCTCCGCCATACCGTAAAACAAATATATCAACGGCTGGGTCTCCACCTCTAGGACGCCTTTTACTCATATGACCTTCACCCCTAACTGGTCGTGTGGGTGGTGTAGTAACTGCAATGGGGCACGTAGCCTGAGTGCTTTGATGAAATAAGTCTCTCCCAAGTTTTTGACAATTTTTCTCATGATGTGCCTAGTATCACCGTATTCATAACAACTCCTTTGCGGGTTAGGCTGCTCATATTGAGTCTGTGCCAGAAAACTGGAATAACCATTGTAGGAACTCATGTCGGTGGTGCATTAAAAGAACTTACTGGAGCACCCCGAGTAATCCGATGTGCAGACTGGACTGGACGACTGCCTGAGCCAAGTGGGCGGTGTTGCATTGGCTGGTCTCCCCTCTTCATAGTCTTACCACGAACACTGGTGGAGAATTATCTCTCCCAAGGCAAATTTCTTCTTTTGTTATGCTGACTCAACACTGTTGAGCCGACCCATTTCTTAACATACTCTTTGATTCTTCTTTGGGTCTGTGGACTCGCCCTCTGGCTGTAGGAAGCGAAGTAAGAGTATGACGGGCTAACTTGTTGAACTTGATGGCATATTCTGACACCGTCAATGATGACCTGACGCAACCGTTCATACCCTATGCGCCACGTATTACGGAGAGTCCAGGAAACAAACTCTTTCAAAAGCGTTTCTGAGAACTGAGCCAAGTGGGCGGTGTTGCATTGTCTGGTCTGCCCTCTTCATAGGCTTTCCACGAACACCGGTGGAGAATTATATCTCCCAAGGTAAATTTCTTCTTTTGTTATGCTGACTCAACACTGTTGAGCAGGCCAATTTCCTTACATACTCTTAGATTCTTCTTTGGGGTAACCCTTACCCCTATTTATACACAACGATCACAAAAGTAGAGCTCCATACAGACAAATCTTATCACGAACCACATAGTCCAGACTCTCGTCAACAAGTGTACTTACTCCGAAGCACCCCAAAATCCGCAACAGTGACGTCCACGCTGAGTAGACCTTCTATAAATTTAGAGTTGTTTCTATAACTCCTTTGGTATTGAAGTACATGATTATTAAGGAGGCGGACATACCGCAAGTCCCAACCTTATCCTCTACAAAATCTCAGGTTTTAAACATGTGTAAATTTTAGGGAACCTTTCAGTACCACATATATACATTTCAGGCCAAAACTGATATAATACATGACCCCGCAATCCACCCATTGGTAGTGGACGGCGTGAAGTCATAGGTCACAACGTCCGATGATCCACAATAATAACCTTCACAGCTCGTATAAATCAACCAGACGCCAATGTTCGTTGCACCCCGCACATGATTCACTAGGTGATCTCTCAATACGCCCACATCTTCAGTCGGAACCACACGTTAAGGCAATGTTTGAGCATCTCTGGCTCCCTCGTAGTCCATCTGCGGCATCACGAACCGTCGACGCACAACTGATATTGAGTGCGCAATGTCATACACGAGTGGATACAAAGGAATATAAGATATATGTTTCAAGCTAAATCAATGCCGCACGATAAGGAGTCAAATAAGTGAATATTTCCTAACAGTTCCATAGCCTCTCAAAGATAAGTACAGACGTCTCCGTACCGATGTGCAAGACTCTACTAAACCTGCTTGTGACTCATGACACCTATGAACCTAGTGCTCTGATACCAACTTGTCACGACCCCAAATTCCCTCCGTAGGATGTCGTGATGGCACCTAGTCTCTAAGACTAGGTAAGCCTATTAATGCGGAATAATAATAAATATCTGAAATAAATAAACTACAATTCAAACAATTTCAACTCCCAAAACCCGGTAGAAATAAGTCACAAGCTTCTAGAATTTATTCTCAATGTCTCTATATGTCAAGGTCTAAATAAAATATAAGGAAGCAACATAAAATGATAGAAGGGGACTCCGGAGTCTGCGGACGCTGGCAGATATACCTCGAAGTCTCCGTGCGCAAGTAACTCACTGACGTCTAGGCTGGTAAAATGTACCTGGATCTACACAAAAAGATATGCAGAAGCGTAGTATGAGTACACCACAGCGGTACCCAGTAAGTGTCAAGCCTAACCTCGGTAGAGTATTGACGAGGTCAGGTGAGGCCCTACTGGAATATAATAATGGCATGGTAAAATATTTATCAATGTAGTAAAATAAAATGACATTGAAAATGAATCAAATAGTATGTCACATTTAATGACACCAAATAATTACAAATAATATCTCGTGAAAATCAAAACAGAATTTCCTTCAACTTTATGAAAATCACAATAATAATCAAAGGCAACTACGGCCATAAATCAATATCAACAAGGGCACTCCCGAGGTACCGCCTCGTAGTCCCAAATCATAAATACATTCACAATATCTCATTTCCTTATATCACCGCGGGAGCCTTCATAATTTATTTAAAGAAAATATTTTTCCCGAAATAGCATCCCGCATTTTAGCCACCCTTATCACACCGCATGACTTCTAGTAGTTTTCCTACTAGCCACGCGTATCAAGCCACCCTTATCTCACCGCATGCATTTCAACACCCAGACCTTATACCACCGCATGCGTATCAATATCACAATATATCACAATTTGCACCTCAAGTGCTCAAATAATTTAACTTGCCAAAATAATTTAACAATAATATTTTTCCACAATAAAGAGCTCACGGCTCATGCCAAAATAAATCATCAATAATAGTTTGCCACAATAAACAACTCACGGCTCATGCCAAAATAAATCATCAATAATAGTTTTCCACAATAAAGAGCTCACAGCTCATGTCAAAATAATTCATCAATAATATTCTTCCACAATAAAAAGCTCACGGCTCCCTCACAATGAGTATAAAAATATTCAGGAGTAAATAATTTAGGAAAATAATATTTTAAAATCTTTACTACGTTGCTTCAATATCAAGTTTAAAAATGTCAAATACTTCATATTAATAATATTTAATTTAAAGAAAACTAACCTTCAAATAATGCACAGAATAAAAGAAACCAAGTTTTAACTAAACAGGTAAAACAATTAGTAAGAAAAGATCAAACAAATTTGAAGTATATATCTCACATCAATGATGAAGAATATAACAAGATAAAATAATTTAATAAATGCGCAACAGTGATCTACACAATTTAAAAATATAATTTTTCGCAAATTAACCCGTGTACACACTCGTCACCTCGTGCACACGACTTTCAACACATTTCAATAATCACATCAATACCAATCCTAGGGAAAATTTCTTCCACACAAGGTTAGACAAGTCACTTACCTCGACTTGCTCCAATTTAACCAAGTATTATGCTTTTTCCTCCAATTTCTGACTCCGTTCGACTCATATCTAGTCATAATTAATTCGATACAGTCAACAAAAATTATAGTAATCACTTTCATAAGAAAATATTATATTTTCATTAAAATCCGAAATTAGCTCAAAATTTGCCCGTGAGGCCCACATCTCGGAATTCGGCGAAACTTATAAAATCCGATAACCCATTCAATTACGAGTCCACCCATACCAATTTTACCAAAATCCGATAACAACTCGACCTCCAAATCTTAAATTTTTATTTTTGGAAGATTTTGCAAAAATCTTGATTTTTCTTCCATAAATTCACGGATTCATGATGTAAATGAGTATGGAATCATGAAATATAATCAATATAGGATAAGGAACACTTACCCCAATGTTTTCCAGTGAAAATCGCCCAAGAACCGTGCTCCAAAAATCCAAAACGAAATGAATGAAATAACCATTTTTGGTCCTTAAGTTTCTGCTAATCCGTCACTAAAAGTCCATTTTCCGTCACTAAAAGTCCACCAGAAATAGCTCTACCAGTCTCTACCAGTCTTACTTTAATTGATCATAACTTTATGTACAAATATCCAAATGATAAATAGTTTAACTTTCTGGAAACTAGAATCCACCGACTACAACTTTTATGTTTTACAATTATTCTGATTCCTTATGCATTGCGAGATATATGCTCCCAAAGTTGGTTGCATGCATCAGAATTTCTGGCGAAATTTCTGGCGAAACTGCTCTACCAGCCTTCATTCAATCCATCATAACTTTCTGTACAAATATCCAAATAATACATAGTTTAACTTTCTGGAACCTATAATCCAACGACTACAACTTTCATGTTTTGCACATTTTCTGATTCTTTATGCATTGCGAGATATAAGCTTCTAAACTTGGCTCCACGCACGGAATTTCTGCAACAGAAATTTCTGCAAACAGAAATGTCCAGCACTTTGTCCGAAATCCATTCCGTTTACCTTCCGAAATTCACCCGAGACCCTCGGGACCTTAACCAATTATTTCAACATGTCTCAAAATACCATACGAACTTAGTCGAGGCTTCAAACTACATCAAACAACATCAAAACGACGAATCGCACCTCAAATCAAAATCAATGAACTTTGAACTTTCACATTCTATATCTTGTGTCGAAACACATCAAATCAATTCGGAATGACTTCAAATTTTGCACACAATTCATAAATGACATAACTGAACTAT
The DNA here is from genome assembly GCF_000390325.3 of Nicotiana tomentosiformis. Classification (NCBI taxonomy): domain Eukaryota; kingdom Viridiplantae; phylum Streptophyta; class Magnoliopsida; order Solanales; family Solanaceae; genus Nicotiana; species Nicotiana tomentosiformis. The sequence goes on from NC_090818.1 coordinate 24,929,457, forward strand.
AAAAATTTTCAGAATCGGATTTCGACCCTGATATCAAAAAGTCAACCTCTCGGTCAAACTTCCCAAAAATTCAACTTTCGGCATTTCAAGCCTAATTCTACTACGGACTTCCAAATAAAATTTCGATCACGCACCTAAGTCCAAAATCACCATACGGAGCTGTTATAATCTTCAAAATTCTATTTCGGGGTCGTTTGCACATAATTTGACATCCGGTCACTATTTGAACTAAAACTTTTAATTTTTCATCAAAATTCCATATCTCAGGCTAGGGACATCGGAATTTGATTCCAGGCATACGCTTAAGTCCCAAATCACGATACGGACCTACCAAAATTATCAAAATACTGATCCGAGTCCGTTTGCTCAAAATGTTGATTGAGTTTTAAAGCTCTAATTTATATTTTAATTCATTTTTCACCTAAAAACTTTCCGGAAATTTTTTTACGGACTGCACACGCAAGTCGAGTAATGATAAATAGTGCTTTTCGAGGTCTTAGAACATAGAATTAATCATTAAATATAAAGATGATATTTTGGGTCATCACACATGTTTGTTGTCAAGTTCTTTATTTCTTACGTATGTTAGCGTCACCATATATATAATAGACTAAGTTAAAATTGATCTTCCATTGCATATAAATTGATTTTGAAGAAAAATATGTCAGTCATACTACTGAAAACTTAGATCCGTTGAATAGCTTATGTAATAGTACACAGATGGTATATAGAAATTTTAACGTCATACATGCAGAACTTATGATACTGGTCAATGTGCTTCTAAATATGTGTTTATTCCCGAATTCAACTTTCGTCTTCCGAAACTAAAGAATATTATTTTAAATTTATGCAAAAATAATTTTCAGTATGTTTATGTTTTGTAATTATAATAAATAAAGCACAAGGACAAACATCTTAAATATTGGACTATATGTTGCACTTTCAAGAGCGATATCAATATCGACAACAAAAGTTCTAGTTATATATAACGACCCGACTTGTCGTTTTAAGAATTTATGCCCCGTTTAGTGACTTAAAGTCTCGAGTAGTTTCGCAATATGGACTATGACCCGCGGGTGTGGTCGAGTTTGATTTACTGAAGATTCGAAAATAAATTAAAAGAAACAATCCAAATTTAGAAGCTTAAATGGAAAGAGTTGACCGGAGAGTTGACTTTTGAGTAAACGACTCCGGAATAAAATTTTGATATTGTCAATAGCTCCGTATGGTGATTATAGACTTAGGAGTGTGTCTGAAAAATTATTTGGAGGTCTGTAGTGGAATTAGGCTTGAAATGGCGAAAGATGAATTTTTGAGAAGTTTGACCGGGGGGTTGACTTTTTAATATCGGGGACGAAATCCGATTCTGGAAATTAGAATAGGTCTGCTATGTCATTTATGACTTGTGTGCAAAATTTAAAGTCATTCCGAATTGATTTGTCGTGTTTCGGCACAAGATATAGCATTTGAAAGTTCAAAGTTCATGGATGTTGATTTGAAGTGCATTTCGTCATTTTGATATTGTTCGATATGATTTGAGGCCTCGAGCAAGTTCGTAATGTGTTATGGAACTGGTTGGTATGATTGGTTGAGGTCCCGGTGGCCTCGGGTGTGTTTCGGGGTAGTTTCGGATCATTTGGAGTTGTTCTGGAACTGCTGATTCTGGTGTCTGATTTCCTTCGTCCCGCATTCGCGAAGAAGAAATTTTGGGGGTGCTAGATTTGACCTTCGTGAACGCGAAGGAGAGGACGCGAACGCGAGGCAAGGTCTGGTCAAGCTTACGCGAACGCGACGTAGTGGTCGCGAACGCGAAGAAGGAAGAGGAGTCGGGACCCTGAGCCATTAACCCTTCGCGAACGTGAAGCATGGACTGCGAACACGAAGAAGGAGGGCAGTTGGCTACCGCGAACGCAAGAGAATGAACGCGAACGCGATGATGTGCATGGTCAGGCCTTCGCGAACGCGACACTGGTCACGCGAACGCGAAGAAGAAAAGTCCGGGCAGTGAGTTTAAGTTCAGAAAATGGGACTTCCATTTTTGACGGATTGGAGCTCGAGATGAGACGATTTTTGGGAGATTTTCAGAGGAAACAATGGGGTAAGTATTTTTAACTCAATATTGGTTAAATTACATGAAACTATGGTTGTTTTTAATATTTAATCGGTGAATTAAGTTGGAAAATTTGTGAAAACCCTCTTGATTCAATTTATGATTTGGAGGTCGAGTTGTTATCGGAATTGAATAATATTGGTATGGTTGAACTCGTATCGGGATGGATGTTCATATTTTATAACTTTTGTCGAGTTCCGAGACGTGGGCCCCACATGCAATTTTAAGGTTAAATTTAGGATTTTTGTAGAAAATTTGTATTTTCATATGGAATTTATTCCTACGATTTGTATTGATTGAATCTAATTATTTATGACTAGATTCGAGCCGATCAAATTCGAAAAATCGAGGAAAGGGCATACTACTTGACTGATTGAGCGCAGTTTGAGGTAAGTGTCTTGCTTAACCTCAAGTGGGGGAATTACCCCTTAGGCATTGAGTCTTATGTGTCATTTGTGAAATGTAAAAAGCCGTATATGCGAGGTGACAAGTACGTACTCGGGCTTATATGTGTAAATTTTCATTGAATTAAAGTCTTAGGCATTATTGTGTAGTAAATTGGGTAATCGTGGATAAGTATTAAATCATCTGTTTGCTATGCCTAAATCTTTGTTGTTGTTGAATCTGTTGTTATATGACAATTTGATGTGATTGTTACTTGATTATTTATGTAATTCAGTGAATTTGTTGGTTTGATAATTATTGTAATTTAATTTCATTATGAATTTTTTCTCTGCAAATAATTAATTAAATGAGCTTCACAAGAGGTGTTTATATAATTATTAAAAATTTAAATTTAATGAAGACTTTGCTTTATGTTGAGTAATTTCTATCTCTATTTATTGTTTTTGGGTGTTGTGCACATTATGGTCGAGCCATGAGCTCTTTATTGTGGAAAATATTGTATTGTTGATTTCTGTGACAAGTTGTAATATTTGGGCACTTGATGTGCAATTTGTGATATGTTGTAAGATTTGAGCACTTGATGTGCAATCTGTGATATGTTGTAAGATTTGAGCACTTGATGTGCAATTTGTGATATGTTGTAAGATTTGAGCACTTGAGGTGCAAGTTGTATTATGCTATAATATTTGGGCACTTGAGGTGCGATTTGTGAAATATTGTGATATTGATACGCATGCGGTGAGATAAGGGTGGCTTGAAACGCGTGGCTAGTAGGGAAACTACTAGAAGTCATGCGGTGATATAAGGTCAGGATGTTGAAACGCATGCGTTGAGATAAGGGTAGCTTGAAACGCGTGGCTAGTGGGGGAACTACTAGAAGTCATGCGGTGTGATAAGGATGGCTAAAAACGCGGGATGCTATTTTGGGAAAAATAATTTCTTTAAAATTAAATGTGAAGGCTCCCGCGGTGATATAAGAAAATGAGATATTGTGAATTTATTTATGATTTGGGACTACGAGGCGGTACCTCGGGAGTGCCCTTTTGTTGATATTTCTCTATGGCTGCACTTGCCTTTGGTTATTTTATTTTTCTGAAATTTGTAAATTCTTGTGTTTCCGTGATGTATTATTTCACTTAATATTAAGTATTTTGTATTTCTTGATGTATTGTGTTGACCTCGACTTTTTCGTACGAGACTTTGAGGATTTGTATTTTGGGGTTGTACTTGTTTTTTATGATTGAGTTGTTTTAAATAGAAAGAAAATTCTAGTATGCTTTAATTTAATAAATTTTATATCCAAATCAGTAGTTTATCTGATGTTTCATTTTAATTGAAATGTTATTTCTCCATCCAAATGATTCTAAAATAAATTCATTCATTTATTGATTTCTTACTTGATTTAAAGACTTTAACCTTACTTTATTGAAAAATAAATTGATCATGTGGATCTTATATACATTGAGGATATTGGCACGTGAATTGTCCGTGCAGTTGAGATATGAAATGAGGGCACGAGGTGCCGGAAAAATATGATGATTTAATTATGGGAACGAAGTGTCGTGGAGATATGAAAAATGGGCTGAGACTCGTGTTTATGAAAAATATGAAAATAGGCTGAGACCCATATTTTTATGATTATGAAACGAGGTGTCACATGGTGACGTTTTAATTGAAAGAATTATATTCAAAGTATTATATGAAAGAATTGTATTTGAAAGATATTTATTCGAGAAAATTATATTTGAAAAGATTTATTGAAGGAATTATATTTGAAAAATAATTATTTCAGAAAATTATATTTAAAAGAGAGTTATCTGGAAGAATTATATGTGAAAGACATTTATTTAAAAGACTTGATTTAATTGGGTGTAATTGTGTTTATTAATTGTTGAGTGATATTAATGGTATTCTTGTTGTTTGTTGTGCATATAACTGGTTGATTTATCCTGCCATTATTTTTTTTCCTATTATTTTGTATATTATATTGCACAGATTATTAGGCTAGTGAGTGTCTTGACTGTACCTCGTCTCTACTCCATTGAGGTTAGTCTTGATACTTACGGGGTACCGACCGTGGTGTACTCATACTACACTTCTGCACATTTTTGTGCAGAGGTATTGGAGATATCAGACTTGAGCAGAGTTAAAGTGAGACCGTAAGGATTCAAGGTAGAGCTGCTTTGTCGTCGCAATCCCTTGGACTCTTTGCATTTCATTGTACTGTTAAATTTTAATCAAACAGTATTGTATATTCGGTCCTCGTGATCATTCCATGTATTCAGTTAGAGTTTGTGACTCAGTACTACCAGTCTTGGGAGTTGTATATTGTAATTATTTTTGTTGTTAGTTTCAAAAAAAAAATGGCTTCAAAATGTATTAGAATTCGGCTTACGTAGTCTTAGAGACTAGGTGCCATCACGACGCTTGTAGTGGGATTTTGGGTCGTGATATTATGGCAGAGCAACCAAAGCATTAGAAGGAAACATACACAAAAAAACATCGTCTACAAAGAAGTGTTCAGTAAAATACCATCACATTAGATACCTTTAAACTAAAATACATAATTATCTAATTAACATAACTAAATTGATCATTTGTGTAAGTTCTAATAATGTCCTTTCATTTTGAATTCTGGTATTATGCTAATGTAATAATATTTTTCGGCATTTAGATGATTGTTGTATTATTATATATAAACTTTCTCTCATTAATTAAATTTTGTTGTTCCTTCGTATAAATAAATGTTTAAATCATCATGTGTTATTATTAACGTGCAACGCACGTTTATAGATACTAGTTATTTTGAAAAGTATTTCTAAACATCAATTAATATTTAGCCAAACTTTTAAAAAGTATTCTAAATTTATTTTTTCAAAAGTAGTTTTCAAAAACGGTTTCTACTTCATCTCAAAATATATATATTTTTTCTTTTAAAACTTGGCCAAACGCCTTATTTTTAGGGAGAAACACTTTTAGTCAAAAAAATATTATTTTTTTTGGCAAAAAAATAAGTTATAATCAAACAATCTATTATTCTGCTCTGCACGTTCTGCTCCCACAGAAAGGTTCTCATATCATACTGCCTTTTTATAAATAAATAAACAGGTCACAGGGGAAAATGAGGTCAATTAATTTTTTGGTTCTTTACAAACTTGTTTTTAGTTTTATGACCTTACCTCTCTTTTTTTTACAAATGGAAGATTTATTTTTATACGTAAGAGATCTGTCTTTTACACATAAGAGATCTAAAAAGGTTATTTTTTAAATTCAAAATTATAAAAGGGACATGATGTACAAATAGCACGAGAGGAAAATGTAAGAAGGAAAAATAAAAAATAATTTATGACCATCGACGTGGCTTATTAGCAGTAGTAGTTTGAGGCAGTCCAAATAAAAGGCCTAAATATACAACTAGGTTCATTCGAAAGGTAGAACTGTCAACCTGTCCAGAAGTACAAAAAGAGATATAGAGACAGACTTTAATCATATTCCTTATACGACAGCTCAATTATAATTCATCTAAAGTCAACGTTATCTATTGTCAATGGCAAATTAAATTTAATTACACCAATGTTTGCATCTTACTAGATTAAAACTTAGGTGTTTGGGTAATATTTGATTTACGTTGGAAAATTTTTTTTTTAAAAAAAGACAGCCGGTGCACCAAGTATCATATATTCATGCGTCGGAAAAGTACCGCACCACAAGGAGTACGATATAGATAACTTATTCAAACGCAAGCATTAGTGATTGTATTTACGGTTCGAACTCGTATCTATAGGTCACACGGAGACAACTTTACAAGTTTAAAAATGTTAAAGTTGAAAAAATAATATTTATATTTAAGTAAAAAGAGAGTATTTGCAAGTTTAAGTTGTATTGTACATGAACTTTATTTGAACAAAAAGAAAATTTAAATTTTGTGGATAAAATTCATCGTCTTATTTGAAATATTTTGAAAATTTTTCAATATTTCACCAGTATTTACATGTATTGAAGTTTACAACTACTAAATATTATGGCTAACTGAGATTAATATAATCTACAGCTATATAGGCATAGGAGTAGATAAATTTAGTAGCAAAGTCCATTGCCATGTTATTTTCTTGAATGCCCTCCTAATAAGACTTCCATTTTACCTAGAAAAGTAAGACAAAAACTATTTTCAAATAAGGCAAACACTATTTTCAAATAGTATTTTTTTTGTTCCATTTTAGCGTGATGTATTTTTTTCTTTAATCAATTCTTAAAAAATGTAACCTTTTTATGTAAAAGAAATTTAATTTTAGGATTTTTATTTATTTTTATTAAATAAATTTATAATCATACAAATATTTATTATTTATTTTAAACTTCAAATTTCAAAAATAATTTTTTTTTTTAAAATTCTATTTCAAAATAATTGAGTTTGAAGCAAAACTTGTTAGCTAATAGAGAAAAACACTCACCCCACCTCTTCATCACTCTTCAATATATTCTGTATATGTTGTATCTGTATAGGCTATAGCTGTTTAGAACCTACTTAACAAACAGAATATTATAATTAATGTTGTACCTATAACTGTTAGTTGATTTTTTTTAATTGAAGAAAACACAGTACTATGTTGGGGTATTCTATTTTCTTGTTCGTGAATTGACCAGTGAAGGTCCTTTTTGTTGTAACCAAAATAATCAACAAACAAATGATTCTATTTAGGCTGTAGATTAGCCGTTGAGCTCTCCTTTTCTTCTGAAAAATTGCTCGGTATCTTGGTGCTTGTTGTTGGGTCGTTAGTTTTCTTGATTGTTTTGACTTCACTTGAAGCAATCCACCTCTTCTTACATATCTCTTCTTTCAAACTGTAATGGGCTTCATTTTTTCATCTGGGTTTATCAAGAATTGCTTAAAGGACAATAATTGTAATTGATCTTGAAATGGGTGCCACAAAAAAATTGATCTTTTTAAGAATTCTGTTCTATTTATGGTTCTTCTTTGGAGGGTTTTGCTCAGTAAAGGGACTCAGGCCTCTTAGAGAAAGGTCTCGTTCGTGGAGTGATGAGGTTAGTAACTTGCAGTTGTTTCATATCTGTTGTTTTTTTTTGTTCCCTGTTAAGGCAACTTCAATAAAAATGGAAACTTTTCTCAATTAAGTGGTGCTTAAGTTATGAAGTCAAAAGCTTGGTGTTTGCTTAAAAATGAAAGAATTTTTAACCCCCATTATTGTACTATGAAATTCTTAAGTTATATGATTGTTCCTCTTTCCCCATGTATGTATTTTATCAGATTCCTCCTTCAAATATGTATATAACTGTGGAAATTGATGTTCTCAGCTCTGTTGTATAAAAGGAAAAAAAAGGGATTTTAGCTTTCATGTGTATTTGCCTGAAATGAGAGCATTCTTGTGGTGTTTGATGCATTTACTTTTGCAATTAGGAAATTTCAATTGAATTTGAGAAAAAAGTTTTAATTTTTGGTGATAGCAGTCGGTTTATGATAAATGTGATCTAGTCACATGTTTAGATCCTAGCTTAGCTTGAAGTCAAAAGGGTTCCTGGAGAGCTGATTGATAGGGAAAGAAAGAATAAGAGACTCTGGTCAAGTTTTACCGGCATGCAGTGAAAGAATAAGAGACTCTGATCAAGTTTTACCGGCATGCAGTGTTTGTTTTTGTTTGCATAGTATCACAATGGTCTGCATATACCCGGGATCTAACTGATATAATCTGGTTGAAGCTCAAAGTTTCCATTTATTGGGGTAACTAATGAAAGTAAAGGATATTTACAGTTGATCTGCTTTTATCCAAGCTCAGCAGGCATCACGGGTCATGGCATTTCTGCAGCCACGATATGGATTGAAAATGATGGGAAAATTAAGTATAAAAGTATGATGAAAATTAAAAAGGAAAGAGAAGGTGGTGCTACATCTTGTCATCTTAATAGAAGTTCATTTCGGTGTATTGGAGGTCAAAATAAATATTGTCATGGGTTATCTATCTTTTAAATGATCATTTGGAGCTAATTTTACTCTTTTTTTACGGACAAGTCTAATTTTACCAGACTTTTGGACTTATAAGTTATAGGGTGGCACCATTTGCAGAAATCCATGATCTATAGGTGGAAAGTTAAGACTCTTGAATCTGTATCACAGTATTAGACCCAGGAGTAATATAGCAATAGGAGTTGGACTCGAACATTCTTGGAAACCACATAATAAAGATCTCCTGTCTGATAGTTACTTTAGTTTAGTTGAGAAACATCTGATAATAGCACCAATGCATATATTTAAGGGTTGTTAATTTTCAAAGAATATAACAGTTGTCACTTCTTTAGTGCGTGTCACAAAGAAGGGGCTATGGACCTAAGGATATAACATGTCTAGATGCAGCGAAGGTGCCTCAAAAATTGGCTGGTGAGAGGAACACAATCTGGAAAACTTGCACCATGTTAGGTTAATGTTTGAAGAATTTCACAAGTACAGATTTACTTTGAAGCCGTAGTGATTTTCCTGCATTGAATACCATGAATTTTTGCCAAGGCCCTTTTTTAAGCTATACCTAGCAGATTAGTGGGAAGAGTTACCCAGTATCTGTGCTAGTGGGAGGTAGCAGGTACCTAGTGGAATAGTTGATGTTGGCCCGGACACCACTTTCATAAGAAAAGGCTCTCCTAGAAGCAACAACTGCTTGTTGGAGATCTTCCTAGGACTCTTGCCATTTACTTGTCAAATGTCCAAAACACCCGTTACTATTTACTGTCAACTTTAAAGCTCTTGCAAATAATAGTTGGAGATGTTTGTGTTGATTTATGTACCATATACCCTCCACTAAGCCCAGTTTGTCCAACCCTTGTCGAAACCAAGTAATCGACATGGTATCCATGTTAAGACTATGACGAGATTCGAGGAGACAAGTTGTGCGAGCTAAACAATAAACACACTCTGCTCTTAGTATATATTTAAGAGTGAATCACCCCTACTAGCTAAAATAAAGGAATGTCTAGGCCTCTCACTGTAGGATGGAATGACCTGATCTCTTTTGTTAACGAGTTATAAAGTAAGTAACTCTTTTGATAAGATAGGATGTCAAATATAGTGGAAAAGTACAAATTGACATTTTTAGCGGGGTATATTTAGCTTCCTTTACGATACAGGATCAATGTGAAAATTCTGTTCTCAATATAGGATCATTGGAGCTCATTTACAAATTATGCATATCGAATCCTGGAGAGTGGAGAGAATGTCTACTCATGCATAGGTAACATGAGGGTTCATGACATTACTACTAAAACTGACTAGGACCGTAGTGCTCCAGGTTTTCTATTCAACGACAAAGATTGTATAACACAGGATGTGTATAGGTGCACGCCACTAGTTCAAAACCTGGATGCTGAACCAAATTTAGTTTTTAAATGGAGAAGGGTAAAGGGGTGGGCCTATTATCCATTGAGTTCTGAAGCTGAATCAACGGATTTCTCGGTCATCAAAATAATAAACAAAGAAAAAACAAGTGACTATGGCCATAGTATGGCTGCTTGTTTTTCCTGCCTAGTCTTTCTGCTTGTTTTTCCTGCCTAGTCTTTAATCAAATTCTTCTTGTTTTTGGTAGCAGTGGCTATTTGCAAAGAAGGATGACAATGAATTGGGGCCATTTTCTGCTTGGAATATAACAGGAACATACAGAGGTTTGTAAAATGTAAACTTGCTTTCTGGTGCATGCTCATGTTGCATTTGTTGGGAGAATATTCTCCCTATGTTCTTCCTTTACATATCCTGATGAGTAGTGTCTTGTGAAGATAGTGAAAGTACCTAATTTGTCTTGTCAAACAGACTAGGCTAAGAAGTTAAAAGTGATGTTATCAATTGAGCAGAACTCATTTCAAAGAAAATGAAGGAAGATAACCATTCTTCCTTCAGTAAATGAACTTCCCTTGCTACTACTGTTTTGAATCTAACGATATTTTCTTCTGAAATTTGAGCTTCAGGATCTTGGAGGTTCCTAGATTCAACGAATAGCTCTTCTCGTTTTCCTGATTTTCAGAAGTCCAATGGAAACTCTGTCCTGGAATTGATTAGTGCTCCAACAAAAATAACTGGTGTACATTATGTTCAGGTAGTCCTGCCATCTTAAATACCAGTCTCTTTACAAAATATTGTGTTAACTTGGTGTCATTTTTCACAAAATTGCTTGTCTCCTGTATCAAAAAGAAAGAAAAATGAAAATTATGTTTTATCTCTGTAGTTACAATCAGATGATGGTTACTGGACTATAACTTGTCACTGAAAGGGAAAAAAAGGTTACTTGACTGAATTGGATGAAGTACAGCACCTTCATTTGTCTTTTTATCTCAGAAAAGAAAGTCTTGTATGTACGAAGAATTGCATGACATGATTGTTTATGTTGCATATTTTCTTGTCTGACAAAGAATGGGGCATCCAAGCATAATCTGTCATTGATGCTGTAAGCCTGTAACTTTTGAAGTGTCTACTCCATGTATGGGTTTTGGAAATAACTGAAAATTCCCTTTATAGAAGATTGCTTATGTTGTAAGCTCGACAATCAGAACCTGATAGTGAATAGTCTGATGTGCTTATGTCTCGTTGCTATTTTTTGGGATGTATTATGTTTCCTTTGACGAGCCTTCAAGAATCTTTGTTATAGTGCTTGAAAAATCAGGCCTGAGCTGAATATACTTTTTATGATGACATTACTTATTTCAATGACATTATCTTCCTACAATTTAATGTTGCCGACGACAGGGTGTAATAATTTTCCATGATGTTTTTGACAATGAACATGGGGGTGCTCAAATTAGAGTAGAAGGTGTATATGTATGGCCATTCAGACAACTTCGGATGGTAGCTTACAGGTACTGATTTTTGTTGCTTGGCGCAAGGAAACTCTCTAAATATGTTCAACCACCTATCTTAGTCCATGGAACAAATTTACGTAGGAAGGTCCTAATATTTATAGTAGAAAACCCAGAGATAGAAGTATAAATTTTTTTTCTTTGTTCAAAGAGATAGCTGTATAAATTGGCGTTGCACTTAACTAATATAATTAACTTAAAGCTATAGTCACTTTCTTATTGAAAGATAACAATCTGAAAAATGTATTTATACTCATGACAGTTTATCTCACATAGGACAATAGATGATTAGTGATTACAACTTGGATTTGTCATGGTTGAGTTTGGTATATGCGGTTACGGATATGCATAAAAGATAAAAGGTCCTCTTAGTAGGTTTTAAGCAAGGTGAAGGATTTATGCCTCAAGTAAGCTTTATGAAGTATTGTCAAGAAAGATGCTATAAATTGTATCTCTTAGGAAAATTGCTATTAAGAGAAGTAAAGGAAAAAGGAATATAATTTTTCTCTTATTTTCTTTATAATTGTTTCTTTACAAAGTAAACCTAATTGCTTCAGTCTTCTTAATTCGCATAACAAGCGTGGAGATACTATTTAGAATGCTTCATTAACTGACATTTATGTTTCTTTTGTAGCAGCAAAGAGGGTGAGCTTGGGCAGGAAGACGATTATCTGTTATCAAATCCATATCATTTGGTATTAATCATGACCATATTTTATGTCTTTGAGATGTAATTTTAAATAGTAGCTTTGACAGACAACTTATGACATCTGCACTTGTGAGTTTTATCCATGCTAATCAATTATTTTACTTTAAATTTCTCCATTATCATTATGTATTTTCCTTTATATTTGAAGCTTGTAAGTTGTAATGCTTTGGCACCTGACAATTTGATGGTTAGCAGCCATGAATGACATGCTTTGCTTGAATATAATATTGAGGCAATGCGATGCAAATTCAAAAATTTTATGGTGTGTACTTGTTTATGAAACCTTTTCTCATTTATTTATTTTTTAAAAATGAAACTACTCATTTTATGAAAATTTTCCTTCTCAAAGTGGTGGTTCATAGAGGGAGCTTCTTGTATTATTCACATATCCCCTCCCAAATAGGTTACCTTTACCCCTCTATATGTTGTTCTTTTTTCGCTCAGGAATTATATAAAAAAATTGATTACATCCATCCAAGTGAATTCTAATCAAATATTAAGTGTCAGCAAAAATATATGAAATGACAATTTCTTTCTCTGTCTTACCTTTCCTGGACAGCTTGGACTTTTCTCATCTCAGGTCTTCCAGGAGTCTCCACGAGATAAGATTTGGAAAAGGAAACATTGTAATAATGCTTACTCCTCCTTGATCCAATTTAATTTTTTATATTCCTGTCTATAACTATTTATATCTCTGTTTGTGCAGCACCTATTTATGAAATGGAGAAACATTGTAATGTTGAAATTGCAGCACAAGTTTCTCGTGTCACATCTTCCACTACTGGTACTTGATTTATCTTATTTACCTTCCTCTTTACCCAATTTCTCCCTGTAGTTTGACCAAGTACCAGGAAGCAAGTGATTTATCTCGAGTTACTTGTCATTTCCAGATGTAGATCGTGATCATTATCATCTAGAAGGATTGATGGAAAGCCCTTCAGTGGATGACGATGGAAACTGTTTCTCACCCATGCTATTAAATGCTACTTCTGTCAATATAGAGGTTTACTACAACAAAGCAGTTAACTATACGTTGATGGTCACCTTTGTATCCTACAAGAGTTGTTATTTCATTGATATTATTTTTTCTGTAAACTGCATTTTTGTGGATTCCTTAACTTATGAAAACCCTAGGTATCTTTTCTTCAAGTGCTCCTTCTCATTCGGCAAATGGAATATAGCAACACCCAATCAGTAAGACTACCACTTTGTGTTACATTCAATGATACAAGTCTTCACATATTTTTTTTGCTATTTCAATGTATTAAATCAAGTGAATAATGTCTAATTTTCCTTTTCTAGGGAGCTTCCAAAGTTTCAATTCTGATGATCGGACAACAGGGAATAATTGATTCTTATCTTTGTCTTCTGCATCTGACTGCAGGCATACTTGTTGGTAAGTTAGATGGGTAGCTGATATCTAGGTCACTGTAACCAGCACGTTTATCTGGTTTTATTATCTAAAAATTGCAGAGTGGTGGTAACAATGACGTAACCCTCTTAAGATAAACACTTCCTAGTTAGTAACTTGTTAACAAGTCATTACTATGTCATGCTTTTGCCTTCCTGTTACCTACTCTTAGAAGTTTGTATGGCTACTTAAAGTGAATTTTACGTTCCTAATGTGTTCATTACTTCTTATAGACTCTTGTTGAAGATTTTCTCTGAGAAACTCATGTTGTTTTAGCTGCAATTCTGCACTCTGCTAATCTTTCGCTCTTTAACAGAATCCCTGTTCAATGCTTTTGCAACTGCTGCATTTTTCAAGTTTGTTGTGTTCTCAATATTTGAGATGAGATATCTTCTCGCTATATGGAAGGCAAATAGACCTATGAGTAGTGGAGAGGGTTGGGAAGCAATGAGGCGTGAGCTATCAGTTCTATACAGCCGTTTCTGTAAGTATCCCTTGCTGAAATGTGGACATGTGCATAAATAATAAACTGAGTCACCAACTATATATGCCTGTATCTTTAATTTGTCAAGCTGCAAGGTATGAATTCTACTGATAGGGGAAATTAGATGTTGAAGAGTAAATAACACATTTGGGTTTATCTGGGAAATCTTTCTTTCACATAATCCTACCTGCTTTCGTATAGCTCAATTCAGGAACTATTCCCGGTTCTATTCCATTTCTCTACCTAATGAAGAAGGATTTATCCTCTGATTTGCAATAATTTATCCAATACACACTAGGCTTCAAAATTTGGTGACTTGTGAATCTGACATAACGTTTTAAGAAAATGAATCAGTGTCTAGGGTGAAAATATAAGCAATGAATGAACTTCACCGTTCAACATGGTTCATGGTTTGCTTCAGATGTGTGCCATGGGCCTAACGAATTGAGATTTTGTCCAGCAAAAAAATTGAAATCTCTCTTAGGCAGAAGCTTTATGTCGTTTTGTCATCCAAAAATCTCAAAAGAAAGTAGTCATGCAAATTTGGTAGAGAAACACTAAAGCAATTTCATTAGGCCTTTTCTCCACCCCGCCCCCCGTCTCTCAGCTTGATATGCTTCAACTGTCATGGACAACACACTCATTTCTCTATGTTTACAACAACAACAACAACAAACCCAGTGATTTCCCATAAGTGGGGTCTGGGGAGGGTAAGATGTACGCAACCTTACCCCTACCCTGGAAGGGCAGAGAGGTTGTTTCCAATAGACCCTCGGCCAGAGAACGGATGAAAAAAGTAATGGCAACAAGTAGGAATAACAACAAGATAAAAATAAGACCGAAGCCAAGAAAGAAGTTAAACTCTAGGTAGTAATAGCAATTTATGAATAAAAGGATATCATTTCTCTATCTTTATTTTCCAAAATTGTTTTGCAGATGGGATCCTTTTAGGTGGCATTTTGGTCATGTACGAGTTCCATAAGTTTCTGCGGCCTCTTCTTCTCCTTTTACACTCTTTTTGGATACCTCAAGTTGTAACTAATGTTATTCGTGACTTGAGAAAACCATTGCATCCTCATTACATCTTGGGAATGACTATAACTCGGTTAGCAATCCCACTATATGTCTTTGGTTGTCCTCACAATTTTATGCGGATAGAGCCCGACGAAAATTGGTGCATCTGCTTGGGAATTTTCATGGCATTCCAAGCATCAGTTCTTCTTTTGCAGCACTATCTTGGATCTCGGTGGTTCATTCCTCGTCAGGTATTATGCTGCTCTACTTGTTGATTTTCGATGAAACGATTATGCTATTAGAAGTAAGAAAACAACTGAGAAGAATAAGTTTTGCAATAACCGATCTTTTTTGATGAAGTATACAAAAGTAGATGCTCTAGACAAAAAAATGATTCTTAGGATAAAGCATCAATCATCTATTGAGTTTTGCAGTGACCTATCTTACGTAAGCTTTGTTGAGGTCTTGCAGATTTTACCGGAGAAGTATAGCTATTATAGAAGGTTTAACCAGGATGCAGCTCGTGTCTCTGACTGTGTCATTTGCATGACTGCTATTGATCTTACTCAACGTGCAAATCATTGGATGGTAATGCAACTTGTATTGAACTTTTCTCGCTATAATTTAGGATTCCTGTCAAATATGGTAAAGAAAATCCATATGGTTATAATGCGCCAATTGATTTGCAGGTGACGCCTTGTGATCATTTCTTTCATTCCGGTTGTTTACAAAGATGGATGGACATAAAGATGGAGTGCCCAACATGCCGACGTCCTCTTCCTCCTGCCTGAATAGATTTATTTTTGAATTCCTATTGATTTGGAACAACTGATATCACCAACCTGTCAAATGAGGTAAAATGGCTATGCATGTATATATGTTTAAACCGTCGGTAACATTCTTTCCTCTGGAACTCTTCAGGCGATATTACCTTACAAAATGTGCGGAAATTCAGTGTGGCAATGAGTTCTAAAAAAATTAAAATAAATTGTCTGCCTTAACGCATGATGTTGTGATTATTTCCCTCAAAAGATAGAAACGTTCCTTCTTCCCCGTGATCCTGAAGGAAATGTGTAATGTGACTGAGCTTTTGTGCTTTCTTTCAGGTTGGTGGAGGATTGCATCGGAGCATTCTTGAGAAGTCTTCAGTAGATTTTAAAAATTTAACACAGATTCACCAGATTGCCTTGTGCAGTTCTTGTAATGTATATTATGGTCAATGTAGTTCTTGTTCAAGGTGATAACATTTCTAGATTCTTTTCTTGTATCCCATTACACCAGCTTTTGTTTGTGATATAGGTTGGGAAAACAAGTTGTAAATTCCAAGTTGGGAAATGTAGCCTTTGATCAGCACCTTTCAATAGGTGAATTACAGGTAGATAGGAATCATGATTTTTATAGGAACTAGATGTGTATAGTCTGCAGATTTTGTTGTACTCAATACTATGGTTTCTCGTACAGAATTTGATTTAATTGTCTAATAAGAGATGAAATTGGAACCATTGTTATACTGGTTTTCAAATTTTGACTTGTCTGAGATTATGATCAAGATTTCCAAGTCTGAGAATCATTCTTTGGGACAATACAAATAAGTAGCATCACAGTTAAACTACCAACATATAGGAAACTTCATCACACCATATTTACAGATTTACTATTGACATTATTCCTTAAATTAGATCATAACACTTGTTTTCCTTTTTTTCACATTAGCTACTAAATTTGAAAATAAAATAAAAGAAAACTCGAAAGCTAATATTAAGTCACATTATCAGCAGAAGCAACTCAATAGCAAAAATCAAGTGCCACAATGAAGTGCAAAACAGTCTATGGGATGCTCAGCCACAGGGTCACATTCCTTCTTGCTTCTTTGAAGAGGTTTTTCTGGCAAACAGTTCCGACGATCATCGTACACTATACCCTTTGATGTCAAATTGCTGCAAATTCCCTGCTCCTCACAAAAGTAGTTATAAGAGAAAGTGAAGTTTGATAGTTTAGGCAAGACACATATTCCTTCTGGCACAATTCCATTCATCATGTTATGTGCTAAATTTAGTAGCTCCAAGTGAGCTAATCCAGCAATACTATAAGGTATTGGCCCTACCAACTTATTATTACTCACATCTAGCACTTTTAACTTGTACAAGAATCCCACTTCAGGAGGCAAACACCCTGATAAGCTAGTATTAATAAGGAGCAATTCTTCCAAAGTGTTTGCAAAGTTGGCTATGCTAGGTGGTAAGCATCCTCCAAAATAATTATTGGCAAAAACAACAACAGAAGCTGTGCTTGATCCTAGATTTGAAGGGATCATGGAAGTTAAACGATTATTGTTAACGAAAATAGCATCGAGATCCTTGCTAAAGAGTTGAGAAGGCAAGGGCCCTTCAAACTCATTGAAGCGAAGATCAAGATATTTTAAGGAAGGAAGAGAGAGCACGAGAGTTGGGAAAGGTCCTACGAATCTGTTGTTACTGAGATCAAGCTCATGCAAGAGAGTAAGATGGGATAAAGAGAGAGGGAGGATTCCACAAAAGCGATTGCTGTTTAGGTGCAGCAATGCTAAGTCATTGAGAAGGCCGATTTCATCAGGTAAGAAACTAGCTATATCAGCATGGTTCAGATCAATACCAGCAACAACTTGAATTTTAGTGTCATTTGGGAATGGCGCGCAATAAATGCCAGTGTAGTTGCAGACTGAATGGCCAATCCAATTGGCGGTCATGTTGTTTGGATCAGAATAGATAACGCGTTTCCAAGCTTGGAGGGCAATGTAGGCTTTTTGCAGCCTGGTGTTTGTTATGGCCTTATTAATGGAGGAGGAATAGCTGTTTTGGTGGTGGTAAAGGGCAGTCTTATGACCATGTTTGGCTGCTGAGTTGTTGAACATATTGGAGGTGAGACTTAGAAGAAAGAGAACAAAGGCAGTAGTAGTAATGGGAAAGGAAAACGAAGCCATCTTTTGTTAAGGACTGGCAATGGATGTAAACAACAGCCTCTCTTGGTTTTTGTAAGGTGTGATATCCTTTCTTTTTCTGTTTTAAGTCCTCTGGTTAATGATATAGTCACTACCTTCTGTTAGGATTACTGCATTTCACAACAACCGAAATAACAGCAACCTAACAACTGTCAGAAATAGCTGCCAACATAATTATGTTTTTATGATGTATCATGTTTTCACACCCTTATCAGATGGTTTATACGAAATTTCTTGGATTCTAGATCCAGCAGACTCTACAATAAGACATGAAGATTCAATGTGTTGAATGATCATGCTATTTGTAGACAAAGTGGAGTTAGAAGATGTGAACGATATAGACTTCCCTCCTTACAGGTAGCTTTCTCAGTTGTTTGAAGTGGGATTCGATAGAAACACAGTAGAGTTAAGGGCAGACAGGATCTTAACTTGAATTTGAAGAGATGAACTTTATGTTTCTAACAAGGTTTTTAGATGAACAAATGAGCTTTTGCCAAGGCATAACCGGGACAACGATGTTTATATTATCTTGTTGAATGATGGTTATAGGCTTATTATTGCTACACACAGAAGTTCAGTAAGGAAATAAGAAAAATATCGTATATAAGATGGATAATGGATAATATCACTCCTAGGATAGCCAAGATCTTATGGCTCAATTCCCGTACAATGCTTATAAAAGTTTTCGACGAAAACAAAAAGATTACCAAGTTGTGATATTTGTGTTGAAACTTGAAACAACACCAGAGAGAAAGAATAGAGAAACAACAATTGTTCTCCTTATCTTGTCAAAACTTGCTAAAGAGATGAAGCTTCATTTGCATGCCAACTACAATCAAACTCGGCAAATCGTCTGCGTTTTCCTTGCTTCGCCCTTGTGATCTCCGTCATAATTTTAATGAATTCAACAAGATTAACGAAACTAATTTCAGTATGCGCTGTCGTTTAACAAGCACGTTTCCATATCTTATTTAGGCTACGTATGCACTTGAGGTGGCGATCGAGTCTTATGACTACAGCTAATAGCAGTAAAATATCCCAATACCTCACTTCCTTCTCTTGGCGAATTTGTTGACAATATGAGCTCTTGCTATGAAGTAGCAGAAAGTAAAACCGTACATCAATTTCTGCATAATAGACAACTATAAGCATACAGCAGTTTCAAGAGTTTCATAGCAACAAGGATAACAACTACAGGGAAATTACAGTTCCTGCATAAACTTTCAAGAGAATCCAAACCAATGTGACACTGTTCGAGGAAATTATTTGAAAGCACAGAGACAACCAAGGAAATATACACAACCAAAGGACAATCATTTCGTCATCATCACCATATTTAATCAACCACCGCCACCAGATCCATATTTCTTTCCGAACATAATCAGCTGCAGCTTATCGTATCCGGCTAGAACACCTGCACCAGCAACAGCACGTAGAATATTTGCTCCAGCACCTTTGAAAAGTGATTTAGTGCCTTCATTCTTAACAATCTGCGTAAACGCATCCATTGAGCCCTTGTACTTCACTGCTTCTCCAGAAGTCATCATCATTCTTCTACGCACTGTATCAATTGGATAAGAAGCCAAACCAGCACCAATAGTGATACCCCACCCCAACAAGAAACTCGCGAAAAAGCTATCCTGTAAACACGAAAAAATGTAGTGTTAATACCGGCCACTTTGTGGAAACAGAAACTAAAGGTAATAGCAATGAGATGGCAAATCCATCCTTCAGTTCTAAATGTTGATGGTGTGACCCAACAGAGGAGGACTGATATCACATAATTCATACACATGCAAGTCAAATGGTTAATTCATGCATAACCCGAGTCCAATCTCCAAAATTTGACAGATATGTAACCATAACTCAAACGATAACTTTTGCATATGGATAATAAATCATTGACAAAATGGAGTGCTGTGTGTGTGTGTGTGTGGGGGGGGGGGGGGGGGTGAGGAGAAGAACCAGCGAGTGCATCAAAAGGACAAAAGAATCCAGCATATGGATAAGAGTGCTTAAAAGATGACTTTATAAAATAAAGGGGACGCTGAACCAGAATTCAGATTTCTGATACCTGCAAGTCACCAACTAGAACAACTGGTTTAAGTGAATCATACATCCCAAAGTACAGACCACGGTAAACAATGATTCCCACACATGAGATGGTGAATCCACGATAAAGCCCCCCAATACCATCTGATTTGAGAGTTTTCCTATAAACATCAACCAGACCATTAAACTGCCTCTCACCACCCTTTTTCGCAGCCTTATTATCATTAGCAAGGCGTGTTCTCGCATAATCCAAGGAATACACAAACAAAAGGGATGAGGCACCAGCAGCACCACCAGATGCCAAGTTTCCCGCAAACCACTTCCAATAGCCATCCCTGTCTTTTTTGAAATTAAACAGTCTCTTAAAGTAATCTTTAAAAGCAAAATTCAAGGCCTGCAAAAGACAAAATTAGGAATTAATAATTCTGAAGGACAAAAGGTGCTGCAGTAGTGGCCACAAATTTACTACTTAAATGTACCTATGCCTCTTTCAAGTCCTCTTCTTTTTTCCTTATTTGGTAATGCACTTCACTGGAGAGATTTATGAATTTTTACAGTATTACAATAAAGCAAAATGTACCTATTCAAAAAATTCAGGAATTAGTGATCCTAAGAACACAAACTGATGTAGTGATGGCCACGAAATTGTTTAAACAACTCAAATGTACCAATGATACTCTCAAGTCCTCCTCTTCTTAGCTTTTTTGACAATTTTATAACAGTAAAAAGATTCATAAAGTTTCACAATCATTATAATAAAAAAATCAATGCATTTTAATAATGATGGCAAATGTATTCAAATCCAGGACTTATCCGGGAGGACACATAATGATGTACCAGCGACCACAAAAATAGTTAAGATACACAAATGTACAGACACTACGGCCGAGATAACGCACATCCTTAGAGAGATCATGATGTCTCAAAGTCAACACAACAATAACAGTAAAAACTTCAAAGTAATGACGGCAAAACTAATTCATATGTTCTATATTCTGCTGTAGTATACCTTTGTAACTGTCTCGTAGGTAAGTAACAACAATCTTTGGACTAAAAAGCGATCAAAAAGCAGAAGAGTGCCTCAGCTAAGTGTAATGAAAAAGTTTAAGTAGCTATTGAAATTGTAGACAGAACGAATAGGGATCAACCAACAGAAAGTTAGAACTGCCAACCTGAGTCGGGAAGTATCTGATGACATTTGCAGTATTGCCTCTCCAAAGAGCAATGACGCCTTCATCTTTAATAGTTCTGCCAAAGCAGTCCGTAATGCCTTTGTAAGGTTCAGAAAGTCTACCAGCTTTTATCATCTCATCCTGGTTCTGAATCAAAAGCTTGACTCTCTCTATCGGAGCTGCAGCTGTTTTAGACACTGCAGCAGAAACCCCTCCCATGAGAAAATCCACTATAAAACTGTTAGCCTTCTTCTCTTCAGATGGGGCCTGTATGAGAATAGGATTGCGCAATGACTGGATTTCCAGGATATTGGCATGGCAACTCGTCATGAAAGCACCCCGTAGAACTTCATTGACATACCCACCAGCCATGTTGTATGAACCAGCATGCTTGGAATGTGTGTGGGGAGATATTAGAGAGAAGAGGTGTGAATGCCCATGTATTTTCTGAATTACAGATGGGCGCGGTGACCCGTCCCCCATGTTTGTAAGTCAATACTATGACCTGCACAGAAAGCAATAATAACTGAAGCATTTCCCTAAAGTACAAGCAAGTGGAGAACGGAAGCTTCCAACAAGGATCAAGCACAATAATTAAGCAACAATGTCTAAATTTCAGTTCAAGAGCGAAAATAGTTCAAAAATTGGAACACAGAAATTTAATGACTAAGCAGTCAAACCCTACCAATAAAAGCACATCCGCACGAACATGAGATAAAGTAGGAAATCTAAGCAAACATAATAGAATACTCACCAAACAATTCAATACGAGCAAAGTTAGAAATAACTATTTGACAATTACTCTTTATTGACAGGAAACAACAAATAAATTAGGCAATGAAAGAAAAATGTTTTGGATCAGAAAAGTAAAGCACTATTCCAAGACAAGTAGACGCTAAACATGTAAATTATATATAATTACTAATATATTTATCAATATTATCAAAAGAGAGTAATATTTTTCAAAGTTCAAACTCAAATCAGAAGTATAAAACATCAAAACTAGGCACAGAAAAAGGAAATAAGCAATGATCTCAACTATTCTCGACCAAACTATTATTCAGTGTAATAAGTAACCAATTATACAACACAACCAGTAACACATGGAGTATATCAATATGAAAATGAAACTAAAGCTCAAATAAACGTTTTATAACACAATTATTAGGTAAGATGAACTTCACAATCAGTGATCTTATGATCCGATGAATATGAAATGAAGCTGACAAGTAAACAAAATTATCCCTAACTAAAAATAAACAAGTGATAACAGTCCATATAGCAATATTACACACAGTATGGGCGTTTCTACGTGAAGAGAGAGTGAAAACACATACCCTGAGATGGTCGACAAGTCTCGTTCCCACCTCTGAGGAAGGCACAAAGTAATATTTTTCAAAGAAGCAGAGCGTCTTAGCAAATCGGGAGCTTCGAGTTTCTAGAAGCTACGGAAGACTAGGGTTTTACAATTATTGACTCATCTGACCCTATTTTTCCGCCAAAATTATCCTCACTGCCATTTTCGCGCTTCATCCAACAGTCCTCCGTGACTCTTTAGTCCCATATGGTCTTTGTTTTTTGAAAGAATTAGAAGAAACAAAAAATGGACCATATTTTTAAGTTTTACCAGACTTATTCCATATTGTACATATTTTGAAAGCACTAGCAAATTCAAAATTTGTGTTCTTTAAATATGTGTTCTCACAACCATTGCTTTCACTCTCTCTTCTTCTGACATCTTCTACATATACTTTAAGGGGCCGTTCGCCATAGCTGCTTCTCCCCCATGTATCGTCAGAGGCGGATCTAGTGTGAGAGTTACGGATTCAATTGAACACATAACTTTCGACGAGGAGTAGAAATTTATGTGTAAAAATTTATTAAAATTGCAAAAATAATAGATTTGAACTCATAACTTTAAATATATAACGGGTTCAATGTTAGAAATCTTAAAAATTGAACCCATAAAATTTAAATCATGGATCCGCCTCTGTGTATCGCCTAGTTGCAATGTAAGAAAATTGAAGAGTAGAAATCCACAATTGAAGGCCATTCAAAGCTTTGCTTTCGAAAATATGATTTTTTGAGTTTGTTAGTTGTTTGGATTGAGTGTTGTTCCAATTGATTGAAAATATCAAAAGGTAGTTCAAAATTTAAATTTGGAGTAGATTTGAGCAAGATTTGAGTTAAATTTCAGAAAAAACACAAGGAAGAAGACAAGTTAGTTTTTTGTATAATTATGTATAATCTTGTATAATAGTGTATAAGAGCGTATAAACACATCTTATACACTACTATACACTTTTATATACCTTTATACAAGACAAGAGGGGTTGCTCTTATGGTAAACAACCTCCACTTCCAACCAAGAGGTTGTGAGTTCGAGTCACCCCAAGAGTAAGGTGGGGAGTTCTTGGAGGGAAGGATGCCGAGGGTCTATTGGAAACGGCCTCTCTACCTCATAGTAGGGGTAAGGTCTGTGTACACACTACACTCCCCAGACCCCACTAATGGGATTATACTGAGTTGTTGTTATTATTGTTGTTGTTGTTGTTGTATATACCTTTATACAAGCGTCTGTAGACGAACTTCTTCCACGATTTTTAGTTGCAATTCTTGTTCAAAATCAGTCCAAATCTCCATTAAATGACTTCAAATTTTATATACAATCTCCTTATACTATTTTTAACAAGTCTAAATAACACCCACTTCAAATTTCTCACAAAATCAAATTCGAAATTTAAACCCACATATTTAAACTTGTTAAAAATCTAATTTTTACCACCCAAATGGATTTGGTTTGTTGAACTAATATTTGAGTCACAATTACTAATTTGAAAATTAACTTAAAAGCTTGAGCAATCTTTTTTAAAAATTAAATAGTAATTTCGAGAACCTATTGGAGTTGAATGTTGAATCTTAGCCTATTATACACTTTTATATACCTTTATACAAGCGTCTGTAGACGAACTTCTTCCACATTTTTTAGTTGTAATTCTTGTTCAAAACCAGTCCAAATCTCCATTAAATGACTTCAAATTGTATATACAATCTCCTTATACTATTTTTAACAAGTTTAAATAACACTCACTCCAAATTTCTCACAAAATCAAATTTGAAATTTAAACCCATATATTTAAGCTTGTTAAAAATCTAATTTTCACCACCCAAATGGATTTGGTTTGTTGAACAATATTTGAGTCACAATTACTAATTTGAAAATTAACTTAAAAGGTTGAGCAATCTTTTTTAAAAATTAAATAGTAATTTCGAGAACCTATTGAGTTGAATGTTGAATCTTAGCCTATTATTTTTGGGCTAGTTGGTTGTAAATTGAAATATGGGCTATAAAATTAAAAAGTAGGGAGCCCAGTCTATTTCCACAAAATGGAAAAGGGATAACTATTAATGCTGCTATTATTTTCCTATTTTATATAACCATATCTGACTATTAATGCTACTGTTAATGCTACTAGACACAGCCCAGTGCACTAAACTCCCGCTATGTGCAGAGTCCAGAAAAGGGCCGGACCGCAAGGGTCTATTGTACGCAGCCTTACCCTGTATTTTTGCAAGAGGTTGTTTCTACAACTCAAACCCGTAATCTCTTAGTCACACGACAGCAACTTTAACTGTTACGCAAGACTATCCTTCTAGACACACAATTAAAAATGTTAGTAGTAATTAGATTTATATATTATATTAATGATAGTGGAAGAAGATATTAGCATACTAGTACTAGTTAAAAGATTAATTTTATACCATATACATCCCCAAAAGAGAAAACGTTTTATAAATTGAATTGGAGAAAGTACTTCTGTGAGTATTGGTATTTGATAAAGAATACTACTCCATAGTCGTGATAGAACAACGAAGTAGAAAACATAATAACAAATGTCACAATATTTGACATTGCGACGAATATAGTTACAATACTTGATCTGTATAAGTTGTTTCCCACTCAAATATTTGAGAGAAGTGCAAAGTGGCAAAGGAATTCAAATGTTCAGAACACCGACTATATGCTGTTTTTGGATACGAATTACACATACAAGCCTATCTTTCCTGACAAATAATTTAGGAAAGGACACCAAAGAGTGAAGAAAAAAGCAGCAGCACCTACAGTTCTACAGATACATGCATGTCATTATGCTCTATAGGGCAATTCCCATACTTTCTTGATATATGAACATGAATGTATATAGTTTCGTACATCAAAGAGGATTTGATACATTGAACTGCTTTCGGACTCATTCTTCTATACACCGTCCCTATGAAGAACATAAGGAAGCTTTCTGCTTTATCAGCAACTGCCTAAGCTTTTTGATGAGCTGAGGATTTGAGCACAAATAATCCTGGAATGACTCCCTCAGGCTCTTCAACATGTTCTTGTGATCTTCAGCACGGTCTATGTTTAGTAACTTGGTGAATAGGTTCCTCCAAAGTTCAACTTTCCAGTACCTGAAAGATAACCAAGCAGAGTGGAGATTGAGGAACATATCACATACCAATAATAAACAACTGGAACTCTGCCGTTTGTTACAGACCATAACGACTTCATACTATATGCTAAACCATTGGAAAGATTCAAACTTAAAAAAGATGCAAGTGTTAATAAGATCATTTGCATTTTAAAGAGAATACGGACACAAAATATGCCAGCAAATAAGACGAGGAGCAAAGGCATACCGCTTAAAAGGCAACTTGGGTTGATAACTATAGCCACCACCGGGAGAAGGTCTTCTCTCAATTTCCATATATGAATTGAAAAGCATCATGTGTACAATAACGCAGAGGCCATATGCATCCACCTGGTATCCATTTAGATGTCAAAATTTAGTTTCCACTCAACACCAGTCTAATTATCTGAATTATTAAGTTCTTAAACTTTGGAAGGCTCTTGCCTGAAACTTCCATGGCTTTTTTTCTTGCATTTCGATGCAGCGGAAGCCAGAAGTTCTACTGTCTCCTATAAACTCCGTCTGCTCAGGGAAGAGGCTCAGGTCTATGCCCCTTCCCCAGTCGACAAGGCAAACTCCCTGGAAGATAAAACCGTGATAGTTTGCTAATGTTCATAAACATTACAAATACAGAAGGCCAAGAAATTACCTGATCCCTCCATTGACCAGTACGCTGACGAAAAGTTTCTACATCATCTGTCAGATCGTCCCTGAAAAGTCACACCAGCAAAATCCTTCACTAGAGAGATACCCATAGATACTCTTTTTTCAGTCTAACAGTCCAAATTTTACTTTTTTGTCCTAAAATTGGGTCCAATTTCCTAACGGAAAGTATATATTTCCGTATTTAACAATGTGCTACTATGCCTTTATCCTAAATAATTGGAAGTCTAATGTATATATATTCAATATCTTCTGCACTATTTAAATACAATAAATTTCAATCTCACCTTAAATTCATTCCAAATTAGGACTCTTAAATTGGGTCGGGTGAAATTTTCATCTGAGGTCCACAGAAAGTTTCCAGGGAGCTCATTGGTAATATGTCAAGAATTTTCCCCATTTAACCTTAAGATGCAAGAATAGTTCCCCTGTCACAATATAATTTACATGCTTTCCTTTTTTATACCTATGCTGCTCAAATTCTCCAAATAAGCCACCATGTATGATTCTCAAAAAATTATGATCTGACACAGGTGTGACGGATCTCTGGAGGATCCAAGCAACATAGTATGGTACAGCCCAAAAACAAACTTGTTTCCTTAAATACATAATCCTTGTTCAATAATTGAAACTAACATGAACTGATACACCTTTTGGCCCATCTTATGCGATATTGTTTAACTGAATATAGAGTTTTAGATGTTAATTTGACATTTTCTATGTAATTTTAGTAGTTAGAGAGCACTTGCAATAATTATTGAAATGTTAGTTTTATAAAACAATATCATGTCAAAAAAATTCAAATTTGAATAGTTAAATAAATTTTATTTTCTGAGCTCTGTGAAAGATATATAAAATAATATTACTAGGATGTTCTACAAAAGTAAAATTTAATTTCAAATATTTTATTCTTGATTACTGCATAGGTCCAATTAAGTCAACCTTAATTAGGACAGAGGGAATTATATTCAGACAATGCTTTAACCTGGTGTTTACAAAATTATAAAGAAAAGGTAAGAACTCATGTGGAAGAAAGCATTTGTCGAATTAAAAGCACCGACTCATAGCCACAACTCATTCATAAATTTCATAACATGAAACCAAGAGAAAAACTGAAATTGGAGGGTAACTTCAAAGACAAACCACACTGGATTTATTTTTCTTCCTTTGAGAAAAGGAACCTCGTATATAAGGCTAAAATATTAGAAAGAAATTTTAAAGCAACCTACAAGTACAGATTCTGCAACCTCAAGTTGTCATGTCCAAATGAAATTCGAAAAGTACTAGTCTTTGCCAATTACCTTTATTAAAAGCTAAAGAGAACCAAAAAGAGACACAAAACCGTAGAAGTTGTACAATGCAGACACTCTCTGGCCAACTGTACCCTTTTGATCAACATGTAAGACCTCAGCTTAGAAGTAGATGCATTTCAAGTTTGTATTAAGTGAGATAAAGGCTTTAGATACCTCGCATAACGAATCAGAAGATTATCGGGTTTGAAGTCGCCATGAATAATTTGGGCATGATGCAACGTTTGTAAAATGCAGAGCATCTCAATGGTGTAATAAATACACAATACTTCTTCCATGGACCCACCAATCACAGCATTGGAGTTAATTGCATCCTGCAAGTTACTCAAGTTGCTAGAAAGCATAAACATTCATCATATCATTCAAATTTTGGAAACAAAGAAATAGCAGTTGAAAAATCAACAGGCACCTACCTGAAGTGTGCCATTAGCTAGGAAGTCAGAAACGAGTATGCTGTAGTCAGAATAAAGATGTAACCTGTGGGCATAGCCAAAGCTCAATCTCTGGTGAATAAGAATGAACTAAATCAGCACCATTTTCTAAGCCAGCAAACACCAATATGTAGTGGGTTAATTTCACATCTGATCACTGAATTTCTCATTAAAATCACGAAGTGACAAAACTGCTTTTGTCACATTTGAGTAATTAAACATTTACCCACTATAACAATAAAGTCACAAAATTATCTACCCACCATAACAGTAAAGTCAAAAACTATCTGTTGTCACAATAAGGCAATTGAACGTTATCCGCCATAACAGTAAAGTTACTTTGATGGGTAGGTTTTGTCGTGAAAATCGGTAAAGTTCAGTGACTTTACTGTTAAATTTGGTAATCAGACAAAAAATAGTTTTGTGCCTTTACTGTTATTAGAGTAGACAAATTTTAGTTACTTTAATATGTCAAAAGATAGTTTTATGACTTTATAAAGTTCAACAAATAGTGTAATGACTTAATCTCCATACTGCATACTTCTCTTTCTGGAATCCGCGTGTCCAGTTGACGGTAAACATAGAATTCCCACGGGAAAGCTGGCTTTTGAATCTGCAGATATCAATAACATGAAAAAAAAAACAGTGAGCAGACTTCCAGTGTCAGGTTTTATCAAGAAGGGAAGGAAGGATAAACTACTATTTCACCTTAAGTGCGACAACCTCATCCGGATTACCATCGAGACACGCTTTGAATACCTGAGCAAATCCTCCCTTACCTGCACAGCCCTTGATCTGATAGCTGTATCCACCTGTATAATCATGATTCCATGATCAACAAACATTCCGATGAGAGCACAACAAGTTCATGCACCTGGACACGAGTTCCTAAGTATTTTCTCTATGAGAATATTCATTTCTAAGATTTATGGTAGAAAGTGCAATTAGAATCACCCAAGATAAGGTATGAGAAGACGAAATGCATTTGCAGGAAATTCCTAAGTCCATTGTTGGGATTTAGGCCTCTGCCACCTCCCACAACTAGAATTGCATCATCTACCAAACCACAGCAGATTTGTAAGCCTAACGAATGAATGAGCTACCTTTTGTGATAAGTTTGTCTTTCCTAGGAGACAACAACACTCCTCCAGCTCTCTTTTTATTTACTAGGAGATACTGGAAAGCATCTCACTTAAAAGAGCATAATAATGGTCATACCCTTACTCACACCAAAATTTGTGAAGGAAAAAACAACAGAAGAAAAATATGGAGAAATGTCCAGCACATCCAGTACAAAGTTATGATTTGTCTGATTTAGGTGGCGATGTTTGAAAGTTTGAAATATCCTGGAGCATGTAAGGAAAACAATCCAATGCAGAATGTGAACAAGCTGTTATTAGGGCGTATGGGAAGACAAACCAAGGCATAAAACACTAGTGTGTGCATGGGATGAAAGCCCCACGTATCTAGGTATTAGTCCCATGAGACATTAGCCCCCCATTGTCACTTCAGGACGTTTAGCAGCTGCCTCACCACAAGGCGAGTCCAATTTGAGTGTCAACTTTACCTTGGTCTGAATCTTTTCAATGGTCAATGAAGATCCAATACTCTGCAGCTATTATAGATAAAAAGACAATAAGTTACCTATGTCAATAGTTTTATTCCTGGCAGATTTCTGCAAAGTTGACAATGACACCTTTCCTGGATAAGCCTTTTTGCTTGGGTGGTATCCCTGATGAAAGTACATGTGTAGTGTCATGAATTGCTGCTAACATGTAAAACCAGTTTCATAAAAAATGCTTCTGATCTATCTCACATCATATTTTAATATCTCAGGATTCTTCTTCTGCAACAGATTTTTAATCGTCGAGACCAACCATGGATTGATACAAGCTCCACCATTCTCTGACACAATGTCCATCTACATGATGGTGTGAAAGGAAATCAATAATATAATCCTCACTAACAGCTAAACACGTGGATAAAAAAGTAAGAAAGAACATGATAGACAACACAAACACTAGCTCCATAAATATTCAAAAACAAGAGAAATCGGAAGGGATCATAGAAAGTATGATAGATCCAGATTTTCACTGTTTTAAAGAAAGAGTGAGATAAGCAACAAAGTAGCCTAGAGGCAAGATGGAAATTAGTTGTGCAGGATTATAGAATCAACAAACTGGACAAATGAACATGAAGGCTTACCTGAGGAATGAAGCATAGTGACTATTCTACAAGCTTACCACTTAAAATTCAATTTGAGGGTTTCAAGACAGCTTATCTTGGATGTTACAAACTTGACAGGTCTAAAGAGGGTTTAACTTTTGGTAAAAAATAGACTAAACACGACTAATAGCATATGCTCTGGCACTGAAATTAGGATGTGTAGTATGACTGTAATAGGTTGTCTGATAGCATGTATAGAAATGCTTTGTCAAATAAACTTATCATTTAAGAGAACAAGAATCATAAAATGGATGCTAAATGTTCCTCGCCTCAAAACTCGACATGCTTGACTTGCTTCACCAGCACTTGTTGCCTCTGTAGTAATGATCTTATTCTAACATATGTTAACATTGCAGATGAGAAAGTAAGCACATACATAAAGTAATCAGAAATCACATTACATGGTTAATAATAAACAGACTTTAACTATCAAATTTATTCCGAACAAATAACTCAATTTATCTTTACCAGTAAGATTCCAACAAGATGACCTTATATCTAAATTCTTTGAAAATAACTTTAGGGTGTCCAATCACACAATCATAAGCCTTAAAACTTTCTAAATTTCTAGATGCTGAGTTTTCAATTTATCAAATGGTCCAGAAGCTACCTTCTTAATCAGATGGCTTAGT
The DNA here is from genome assembly GCF_000390325.3 of Nicotiana tomentosiformis. Lineage (NCBI taxonomy): Eukaryota > Viridiplantae > Streptophyta > Magnoliopsida > Solanales > Solanaceae > Nicotiana > Nicotiana tomentosiformis. The sequence continues at coordinate 24,960,360 of NC_090818.1, forward strand.
GCTGATGCACTTTATTGAGACTACATGATATTGATAGGTCAACAAAGAAAGTCATACCCTATGTTATTCTAGCTCAAAGCTATGACATGTTACTTGTATCGCATTCATAGATCAGTTGATCTATCAAGTAAATGGAACACGCCATGACCAGCCAGATCTACTTGCCAGAAATATTCAGATTTATCATCATTTTTAGCAGAAAGAAAAACATGAGATTCACGTCACTCCCTAAGTTCCATATGTACAGTATGGATTGAACAAGAACTTTAAAAGCAGAAAAATGCTGATCAGCAAGTAGATGTCAGAGATTTGTCCCTTAATCCACACAACAATGAAGTTCAAGCATGAAGCTAGAAAGTCATTTGTTGGTCAAGATGGATGACAGATGTGTAGACCGTGTAGCCTTTTCTGTTTTATCCAGATATATACCATTTCATCTCATTAAAGTTTAGCAGTTCCCTGCTGGTCAAAGTTTACTTATTGAATCCAGCATTGCTACTTCCAAAGACCTGACGCTATGCTAATAACATCGTTATACTTGCCCCAGTTGGTGCAGATTATGAAAGCAGAACCAAAAATACCTTCTGTAATGAACCAGCTGTTACTTTCTCAGACATTCTCTCGAGAAACAACACTTGCGCCTTCTTCAACCTACCAAGTGGCTCAGCATTCCTGAAAACATAGTCCTAAGTTCATGAACATAATGTCATAAAATACAACTGGAAGCATGTGCTTAAAGAACTATGAGCCTATAAAATAGCATCTGTCCTCTGAGAAAGAGAGCAACCTTGAAATTCCCAAATGGTAAATGCGAAATGCATCTGTTAACATCCCTTTCGCCTCTAGGAACAACGCATATGTCTCGTAGAGCATAGAATTGAACAAGCAAATCTTATTCTGCTCAATTTCTCTATATACACTTTCGTGGTCCAAACTGCTATCCATCTGAAATACAAGCAACCGATATATCAGATAATGCAATAACGCCCACACACAGGAGTAGATCAACCTCTTCAACATGGTGGAGCTAGCTTGTAACATATGGGTTCACGTGAACCTAATAGCTTTTGTCCAGACCCTATACATGTATTAAGAAGTCTACTAAATATCTATAAATACTTGACTGTGAACCAGTCATTATTGTATATTAACATGAGGTAATCGTAGGAACCCATAAACTTTAAATCATTGATCCGCCTATGCTTTTTGGCAGCAAATGCAGGCGCACACATTATATGTGTGTGTGTGTGTATACTAAGTGCATCCATTATAACAAAGTAGTGTATACCTTGCACCTATTAAGGGGCGGAATCAAGGAGGCGCAAGGGGGTTCAATTGAATCCCCGTAATTGGGAAATTATACAATGTAAATAGGGCAAAAATAATTTTTTTTTTCTTTTTTCTTATAAATAAGTTATTGAATGAATTCCCTTGTTTGAATTCATGGCTCCGTCGCTACACCTATTCACTTAAAATCCCAAATCCTCCTTTGCCCAAACATTTCGTATCATTTATATATAATAAACTAGTAGATATCAAACAGGAAGAACAAAAAGGGAATGATGGTTTATTACATATAGAAACCAAATCTTGAGAAATCTGACGTCGTTTTGGTACCGAGGGTTGTCCTTGAAAGTACTGATGCAGTTCGAGCAAAGCTCGTGCAGATCTCTACCATCGTTCGAGTCAGTCAAAGTTCGCTCTTTCAAAGCTTTCTCAATTGACCTACAAATTAGGGCATAGAATAAACAATTTGAACATGTGATGTGAGTTACAGATGCATATTTCGGGGAAAAAGGTACCGGAGCCAAGGCAATAGATAGTCGTCGACGGAGGAGGAGGAACTAGTTGTGTTGTTTGGGTTTTTGGAAATGACTGCCATCCTCTTCTGGTTCGATCGCACTCGACTCTGTACTCTGTAGTGTCGTCGGAAAATGAATAATTGACACTAGTAGGAAACGGGCGCGAAAATAGATATTGAATTTTGTTGCCACGTGACTATTATTAATAGTAGAGGATTTGTACAGAACAAATAAAAATCCATGACGTCCTATTCTTTTTGAATTAATTTTTTCTATATTTTCTTAGTTGGTACGAGTGACAATTAGGTGTGTCAAGTGGGCCGGGCCCGATCCTAAATGGGCCGGTCCTATGCGGTCCGGTCCTAAACGGTCCCGGATTTCGCGGGCTTATTGATGGAACCGGCTCGGGACCGGGACCACGAACTAACGGTCTCGGGTTAAGTGTGCCGGTCCCGGGCTCAAACGGGCCTAAATGGGCCCAACAGAAACTTTGTATTTTTAATTTTTTTTTTTATAGAAGTTAGAGAAAAAAATAGTAATAAAGATATATAAGCTATATTCGATTTATATACTATATATACATCTTAAAATATATATATATATATATATATATATATATATATATATATATATACTATATTATATATACATAGTATGCATCTTAAAATATATTATATATACATCTTAAGATATACTATATATATATAGTATAGTATAGTAGATCTTAAGATATATATACATCTTAAGATATATAAGCTATATATATATATATAGTAAGATGTATATATAGTATATCTTAAGATGTATACTATCGAATATGACTTATAAACTATGTATATATATTATAGTATATATATAATATATTATAGTATATATATACATCTTAAGATATATATATATATATACACACACACACACTATACTATATATACATAGTATATTCGATATACTCGATATACATATATATAAGCTTATATATATATACTATACTATACTATATATACATCTTAAGATATATAAGCTATATTCGATTTATATACTATATATACATCTTAAGATATATATATATATATATACACACACACACACACTATAATATATATACATAGTATATAAGTCATATTCGATAGTATACATCTTAAGATATATTATATATACATCTTAAGATATATATATATATATATACACACACACTATACTATATATACATCTTATATATACACACACTATACTATATATACATAGTATATAAGTCATATTCGATAGTATACATCTTAAGATATATATAATATATATAGTAAGATGTATATATATTATAGTATAGTATAGTATATACTATATATACAACTTAAGATATATAAGCTATATTCGATATATTCGATATACATATATATATATATATATATATATATATAAGCTTATATATATACTATACTATAAGCTTATATATATACTATACTATAATATAATATATTATACCTCTTACTATATATAAGCTATATTCGATTTATATACTATATATACATCTTAAGATATATCTAGATATACTAGATATATATATAGTAGATATACATGTATATATAGTATATCTTAAGATGTATATATAGTATATCTTAAGATGTATATAGTATAGTATATATAGTATATCTTAAGATGTATATATAGTATAGTATATATGGTATATCTTAAGATGTATATAGTATATCGAATATAGTTTATATATCTTAAGTTGTATATATAGTATATATATACTATACTATACTATACTATAGTATATAAGCCGTATTCGATAGTATATATATAGGCTTATATATATATATGTATATCGAATATAGCTTATATATCTTATGAGATGTATATATAGTATAGACTATAGTATAGTATAAATATAAGCTTATATATATATATGTATATGTATATCGAATATAGCTTATATATCTTAAGTTGTATATATAGTATATTATATACTATATATATATATACTATACTATACTGTATTATACTATATGTATAGCTTAAGATATATAAAAAGACAAAAATATTGTAAGGAGATATTCAAATCAATGCGTTATATTTTTATTATAGCATTAAAAATCATGGCAATATCTTTCTTAGTCTTCCTCCCCTCTATGGAATGAGCATAACAAGGTGCTAATACCACCATTGAGAAGAAAAAGAAACTAATCAAGATGTGCCAAAATACAAGTTACATATTAATTTACATGGTATCTCTTACAAATTTCATAAATCCTTCAAGGTCCGGAGGAATTTTTGTTAGTGGTGGCGAAAATGAAGCTTGGTCATCACCGCTTCCAGGCGAAGCATCATCCTCCGCAAATTCATCGCATCTTTTAAAATATTCTCTAAGTCTACTTCTACGATTTGAATAAAAAAGCCAATTAAGAGCCATTTTAACCTTTTCAATTTCAACATTTAAAATTCGCATACCATCACCCACAATTAAATGGTAAATATGACAAATACATCTAACATGAAAAATGTTACTAGATACAGGACTTAGTATAGAAGTAAGCAAGGCTACAGCATTTGTGTTACTAGTAGCATTATCCATTGAAACTGACATTATTTTATCACTAATGCAAAAATATCTACAAATATCCACAATCGTGCTAGAAATAAACTGCCCTGTGTGACGTGAATTAATTATTCTATAAGCAATAATGCGCTTTTGCATTATCCAATGCTCATCAATCCAATGACTGGTAACAGTAAGGTAATCACAGTCATTACCACTTCTACCAATATCAGTTGTAATAGCAAGACGACAATTTATATGAGTAAATAAATAGCGCAAATATTGTTCATATTCATGTTTATATTTATAAATATCACTCTTTACGGTTGTGCGAGGAAAACCTTTATAAGTAGGATTATAAATTTTTCTAATATAATGCACAAAGTGGGGGTTAGAAGGAAAACTATAAGAGTGTAGGACGGGTAACATGTTTGGGTCGGGGAGCCGGGGGAAGTGGATGAGGAATATATTGGCCACTAGATTTACCACTCTTCGATTTTCCCTTATTTTTACTAAACATATTTTTTAAGGAATAAGCCATCTTAATTAATCAAGCAAAGTAAATAAAACAAACAAAATTATAATATTAAAACTTAAGAGTTGGAACGAGTTTACCGAATTGACGAATAACTTGTTGGAAATTGATCATCGTTGAAGATTTCAATTCACCAACTTCACAATTGTTTCACAAATTGTAATAATAAAGTAAGCAATAGTAGCAATTATAGAAGTAAATTAGAGAGAGATTGTGATAGATTGATGATTTTGTAAGAAAAAATGAAATAATGATGGGGTATTTATAGTTGAAAATAGGGAAAAAGTGTAATTATAAAAAGTTTGGGATTAAAACAAAGTTGGGGGATTAAATGGCTATTTCATAAATAGCCAACGGCTATTTTTGACAGCCCAACGGCTATTTTATATATATATATATAAATAATAATAAATAAAAAAAATAACCGTTGGGCCCGCTAGGCCCGCTAAGGGACCGGGCCGGTCCCGGACCGTTTGGCCCGTTTGGCCCGCAGTCCCGGGCCTGAACCGGCCCACTTGCCAGCCTTAGTGACAATATTAACTTATCTTAGTTGACAATAGTTATGGACTATATTACAAATAATTAAAAAAAAAACACTTAAAATTAAAATATATTTCGCCCAAATGAAATGCCTTTTGTCCCATACTAATATCACGCTCTTTCATTTTTCTTTTTATCTTCTTCATTCTGTAGCAATATTCTGCAATTGATTGCTCAGTCTTTTTGGGGAGAAATTTAAAAATAGCCAGATTTATAAGTGGTAATTGAAAAATAGTCAATGTTTCAAAAGTAATCGAAATATAGCAACTTTTCATGTAAAGATAAATTTGAACGAAAAAACTATTCAAAATCCGAAAAATATTCCAGCATAATATACTGGAGTTCCAGTATAATATACTGGAACTCCACTATATTCCAATATATTATACTGGAACTCCAGCATATTATACTGGAATTCCAGCATATTGTACTGGAACTCCAGCATAATATGCTAGAATTCCAGTATAATATACCGGTAATATACTGGAACTCCAGCATAATATACTGGAGTTCCAGTATAATATACCGGTCAAGAATAATATGCTGGAAGTTCATACACAGGTGCTCCAATCTCCAGTATATTATGCTGGAACTTTCTGCGTGTTGGAGTTCCAGCATAATATGCTGGAAGTTCATACACATGTGCGCCAATTTCCAGTATATTATGCTGGACCAGTCCGTGTTGCAGAAAAATGGTGACTATTTTTCAATGACTTTGCAAACGCTAACTATTTTTAAATTACTAGTGCGAAAACTGACTAGCATGTGTTATTTTGTCTTTTTGGGTAAGAACTTCATAAGTCTTCTTTTTCTTCACTCATTTTTAACTATGATCAAAAGTTTAAGATTTTCTTTTGGTACTTATTTTTTGCAATTGTGATTCCTCCAATTTGAAGAATACTTAATCTATTACAAAAAAAATATGTTCCTATTTTATGAAATCAATTCAATACTAGCAAACCTCTACGTGAATAAAGGAAGTTATATTACATGTGCCATGTGAATGTGTTAACTGCTGTCAGATTGCATATAGTATCACAAAGTTCCTCCTATAGTTGGGCATGGCTAATAAGAAATTCAAATGGCTAATCATCTTCATACCATACTTTTAAAAAAAAAAATATGTTACACTGTAAAAAACCAGTCCTACGCACAAACTCACCATTTTATCCCTCTTCTTCTCTTGATGTTTTCGATTATTTTGTTTTCTCATAATATGGTTGGTTACAATTTAGAATTCTGATTTTTAATAAAATTGCCTATGATACATTTGGGTAATCATCCATGTACATTTGGTGATCACCTAAGTTATAATTTGATAATTGCCTTTTTAAATGATACAGTTATATAGGAAAAATACGACATGACATGTGGCCGCTTAAAGGAAGGAAATGTGAAACATAAGATGAGAATGGCCACCGAACATAGCTATTACGCTTGTCACCGGAAGAAAAAACAATCATAAAAGGAGTATTAAATATTTTGCGTTCGGTAACATTGAATACAGAATATTTTGCAGCCTTAAGGATGATGGCCCGTTACAAGGAATTTGGCATTTATGTCTAATGTTACATCTTCATCAATGATCCTCATATTTGACATTAAAGAAGGGCATGATCCTAAGACTTCCTTCCCTAGATATAGCTATAAAAATGACACGAATTTTCTGGCTAACTTACACTACATTCTATACAGCATTTTAATACAATTTTATTTTTTCGCTTTTGATCTCATCATTGTTGTGCCCGGAAATCCTGTTCCCGAAATCATCAGCTTTGTCGTTCCATCTACATTCTAAGGCTAAGTATTTTATATTTCATCAGTTATTTCGTTACTTTTTTGATCAAATTAATTCACTTGTCTAAAAATCACAAACAAATTCAACTGTACCGTTTTACGGGTAAACAACAAGCATACATCTTTATAACAACATCCCTATATATAACAGACATTTACTACAAAAGCCAAGTTTTCTTGAGAACTAATTTTTTAAGTTATATTTTACCTCTTTATAACAGTTTTTTACCTATAACAACAACATCCATATTTATAACAGAATATTTTTGTAAAATTACCCCTCTATAACAACCATATAGAATCACTAAGATTACTAATAATAATTTAAAAAATATGCACGCAACCTTTTCCATTAAACAAAGTTTCTATCTTGCATAAGATATAAGATTTGAAGATTTGCACATGATATCTTTTCCAATGGATAAATTCAAAAAAAATATTTAGATAGAAAATTTAATTGTTAAGTTCTTAGATTGTCTTCAAGGAAAAGCTATTGGAGACCTTTTTGCAGAAAATTTGGATACGAATCTTCGCCAATTCAAGCGTTATATCGCTAGTCAGAGAAAGAAATCTACAAAATAAACTACAATAAGAAATTATTTGTCTAGGTAGCTTTAAAATGTTTGTCTTAGAGTTTAAATCTTTATACGTTTAGTTATGAATTTATTAATAATGTATCATCTTTCTTCAATATTTAACTAGTGGAATATGCATATCTTTTGAGATTTTAAATTTGAATAATATTTTTATCTTTTATATGTAATATTAATTTTTTTTATATCTATAACAGACAAAAAATATTTAAACCTCAAATGTTGTTATAAGTATATAGTAGTCATTCACTGTTAAAATCAAAAAGTATTAGAACAAAAGTTGTTACAGAGAGGGTTAGACAGTATATTGAAAGGATTTTTCCTCTTTATTCTTTGTTGAAATGACGGAACCCAAAGAAGTAATCCAACATCGTTTATGAAGATTTTTGCAGCGTCGAAAAACCGAAGATATACTAATGACGGATAATAACAATGAAATTAAGGTGAGTGGGTTTCTTATAATGAGTTTTAATTTTTTTATTTTGTTTTAGCTCCAATAATATCAGTTATTGCATTATTTTATTCTTTTATTGAAGAGATTTTATATTTTCTTTTAGGTATTTTAATTTTTTTTCCCGATGTTAAGGCCTTCTGGTGAAGAAAAAAAAATAGTAAACATATAGAAACTTTGAAGAGTTGAGGACGGAGCCGACGAGGACATTGATCAACCCAAGTTAAAATTTCAAGATTGCAAGTGTTATGTTTGAAATCGCCTAAATATATATGAAATCACCCATAGTTACTAGTATTTGGAATGTCTATCGAGTTCATCCAATTCTTGTAATATAAAATATTATGAATAATTATTTTGCTGTTTTAACATTTTATAATTAAGTTATGTATATGAAATAAATAAATATTTATTAAACTAAAATAAAGTAATAAAATTACTCGTATTAATGAATATTTGAGCGCCTGTATTACAACCGTAGATCACTTAAGCAATGATAAATAACATAGGAGTAATTTCTAGATAACATATAAATGATCTATGATTTCAATAGCATCTCTCACTTTATAAAAATGATCTTGGTAATAACTAATAAGCGATCAACCGTTATACAAGATTTCAGAAAATCAGAAGTACTCTTATCTTTCTCATTTTTACCTATTGAACCAGAAAATAAAATCTATTAATCAGAGGTACATTCACCTAAAACGCCAACTATGAATTACTATAAGTTATTGGTGTTTGGTTATAATTTTATATTTTTAGCGTATTGTTTATTTTATATTTTAGTGCTTTAATACTAAATTGTACTCTATTTGTGTTTAATGGAGTTTATTTTATGTGTAAGTAATTTAAAAATGAAATTAAGAGAAAAGTAAAGATTTTATGTGTATTTTATACGTTAAAATGATAGGCTCATGAAGACATAATGATGTGTGATGATTAAATTAAGAAAAGAAACCAAGAAAAGAGAAAGAAGGAAAGCTTACCTGAGAGATATGAAGCAACAAAGTTAGGCAGCCAAAGCAAGTCCCAACGTAGAAAGGAAAGGACAGCGACAGAACTAAATTGGCCGCGTTAATTGTCGCGTGGCACAATGTATAAGGTTAAAATCCTATTTTATTGTTTGACCGAGATCAGGAGTTTGCATCGAAGGACGACTCCGAAGTGGATCGGATCGAGGCACGAAGACAAGGTACCGAGATCGAGATTCGAGACACCTGCCAAGATCGAGGCCGACAGCAATCGAGACCAAACGAGAAAGGCATCGAGCAATACCGAAGATAACGTAATAACGGAAAAGCGAGATATCCGCGACTGGTCGAAAATCATGGCAAAAATCTCGAAACGAATCGAATCAAGAACGGTTGCTTAGTTAATCATGAGATTTCCTTCTGTAATTAGAATTGTACCATATATAGAATTTCTCTACTATATAAAGGGGGTTCTAACCATTTGTAGGGATGACTGATAAAAAAGACATATAATTTTCTTTATCGCTCCCGCTCTTGTTCTTCAACTTATCGTATTTTTATTGTCAATGTATCAACCAGTTCGAGGGTACTCCAACTCAAGGGCTGAGTTCTATTCAAATACTGGTTTGATTTGCCTTATAGTTCAATTATGTCTTTAATCTTCATATTTATCAATTGGTATTAAGTAAAATCACGTATCCTTAAATCCACATTATAAATTTAATTGTTATCCAATTTTGAGGGTAAATAGTTTGACGCCCACCATGGGGCTAAGGATAATAGTGATTGCTTAATACTGATTCCGATAACACACACTACTTTACGTTTGTTCTTGTAAGTATTTTTGTTTTCAGGAAAAAATATGTCAAACTCACAAACAACACCCGCACATGGTGACAACGGTTTCGAATTTCACGGGGAGAACAACAATATAGCCGCACCAGGAATCGAGGTGCCTCAGCTGATCTCGAGGGAGTACCAATTGCAAACCCCATCGACATCAGTTCACATATCACCCTAAATACAAATTTGGGCGCTGATCCCGAAGGTAGCGTACGCAGGGAAGGTCGATCTGGTGGTCGAGGTACGCAGGGCGGAGGAGATGGCGGAGTCAGCCTCCAATTGATATTTGAAATGTTACAGGCTCACCAAGCCGCTATAGCGTAACTACAAAATCAACATCGAGAACCGAGTGGGGTATAACCAGAAGTCGTCTACAGGACAGAGCCAGTGCCGGAAAGGTCGAATGCCAATGAATTGGGGACTGACCCCGTCATTATGAAAATGCTCGAGGAGCTCACTAAACGAATTGAAACGGGAGAAAAGAAAATCGAGGCAAATGACAAGAAAGTAGAGACATATAACTCCCAGGTTGACCAAATACCGGGGGCACCACCAATTTTAAAAGGTATGGACTCGAAGAAGTTTGTGCAGAAGTCGTTCCCCCCCAAGTGCGGCTCCGAAGCCCATTCCGAAGAAATTTCGCATGCCGGAAATCCCCAAGTACAATGGGACCACCGAATCCAAATGAGCATGTCACCTCCTATACATGTGTGATAAAAGGAAATGATTTAGAAGATGATGAGATCGAATCGGTTCTACTAAAGAAATTTGGAGAAACTCTATCTAATGGGGTAATGATATGGTATCACAATATGCCACCTAATTCCATCGATTCCTTCGCCATTCTTGCAGACTCTTTCGTAAAGGCACACGCCGGAGCAATAAAGGTTACGACTAGGAATTCAGACCTCTTCAAGGTAAAACAGAAAGATAACAAAATGTTGAGGGAGTTCGTATCTCGGTTCCAGATAGAATGCATGGAACTACCACCAGTCACAGGTGATTGGGTTGTTCAAGCTTTTACTCAAGGTTTGAACGATCGGAGTTCGGTGGCCTCACGACAGCTAAAGCAGAATTTAATTGAATATCCAGTGGTAACCTGGGTCGATGTACATAATCGATACCAGTCGAAGATCAGGGTCGAGGATGATCAATTAGGGACCCCTTCCGGTTCCGCTTCCGATCAGGCCCGTTGGAAGAACTCAGAGAGATATCAACAGAAAACCTCGATCGAACAGAGACCGATATCAACCATACAATGCAGATCGTAGAAACAGTGGCCCAGGACGCAATCCCATCCGAAATGATCGAAGGAACGATCGAGGACAAAGCTCTCGAGGGCTCATGAGAAAAAAATGGTTTCGATAAATGTGCCAATCCCACAGAGGCACCATGATTATCAGAATACAACTTCAGCATCGACGCATCAGGTATTTTGTCAGCCATTGGGAGAATCAAAGATACTAGATGGCCCAGCCCCATACAGACCGATCCATCCCAAAGGAACCCCAATCAAATATGTAAATACCATGGTACGCATGGTCACAGAACCGAAGACTGTAGACAACTAAGGGAGGAAGTGGTCCGTCTATTCAACGAGGGTCACCTTCGAGAGTTCTTGAGCGACCGAGCTAAAAATCATTTTAGAGACAATGATGCAAATAGGAAAAATGAGTAGGAAGAACCACAACACGTGATTCACATGATCGTTGGTGGGATCGATATTACACAAGGGCCCATTTTCAAATGCACTAAGGTATTGATCACAGGGAAAAACAAACTCGAGACTATGTACCAGAAGGCACTTTATCATTCAACGATGAGGAAGTAGAAGGGATCTCACAACCCCACAATGATGAATTGGTAATCTTTATCCTTGTGAATAAAATTCAGGTTAAACGTGTTTTAATTGATCCAGGAAGCTCGGCCAATATTATTCGATCGAGGGTTGTGGAGCAGCTCGGCCTACAAGATCAGATCGTGCCCGCAGCTCGAGTTCTCAATGGTTTCAACATGGCAAGTGAAACGACTAAAGGATAAATCATTTTACCAGTAAATATAGCTGGGACTATTCAAGAAACCAAGTTCCATATGATCGAAGGCGATATGAGATACAATGCCATGTTCGGAAGACCCTGGATTCACAATATGAGGGAAGTCCCTTCAACACTTCACCAAATGCTGAAGTTCTCAACACCGGATGGAGTAAAAATAGTGTATGGGGAACAACACGCTGTCAAAGAGATGTTCGCGGTCGACGAAGTGATACCGATATCGGAACTGTCATCAACAAAAGGATCGGAGTCCAAAGGAAAATAGGAAGCTAAATAGCAACCACAACTGCCAACCTCGACTCAATCGGAGAAGCAGGGAACGGACAAGGACGATGACTATTGGATTCCTCGATCCTTCATATTCCCCGAGGATTCCGACGCCACCAAATCGACGGTGAGGAGCTAGAGGAGGTCGTACTAATTGGGCATCTACTCGATTGAAAGGTATACATGGGAACGGGGTTAAACCCCGAGCTCAGGGAAAAACTCATTAAATTTCTTATCAATAATATGGATTGTTTTGCTCGGTCCCATTTAGATATGACAAGGATCTCGCTGGAAATCGCTACACATTGACTGAGCTTGGAAGAAGTTCCGCCCGGTAAAACAAAAGAGAGGACCCCAATCCGAGGTAAAACATGCATTCATCAAGGACGTGGTAACCAAACTTCTCAAAATAGGATCCATTCAGGAGGTAAAATATCCCGAATGGTTAGCAAACGTAGTCATAGTCCCTAAAAAGGGAAATAAACTTAGGATGTGTGTAGATTATAAAGATTTAAACAAAGCATGTCTTAAAGACTCTTTTCCTCTGCCGAATATCGATCGCATGATCGATGCCATGGCCGGCCACGAGATCCTTAGTTTTCTCGATGCCTACTCTAAGTACAATCAAATACAAATGAACCCGGAGGATCAGGAAAATACTTCGTTCATTACTAAGTACGACACCTATTATTATAATGTAATGTCGTTTGGACTAAAAAATGCTGGTGCCACTTATCAACGCTTAGTAAATTGAATGTTCGAAAAATAAATAGGTAAGTCAATGGAAGTTTATATTGATGATATGCTAGTTAAGTCCCTGCGAGTAGATGACCATTTGACACATTTGCAGGAGACCTTCGATATACTAAGGAAATACAACATGAAACTCAATCCGGAGAAGTGTGCATTCGGGGTCGGCTCGGGCAAGTTCCTCGGCTTTATGGTATCAAATCGGGGTATCAAAATCAACCCCGATAAGATCAAGGCGATCGAAGACATCACATTCATGGATTATGTTAAGGCCGTACAAAGATTAACAGGGCGCATAACCGCCGTAGGCCGATTCATCTCAAAGTCTTCAGATAGAAGTCACAAGTTCTTCTCGCTGCTAAAAAAAAAGAACATTTTTGCATGGACCCCGGAATGACAACGGGCATTGGAAGAGTTAAAGTGGTACCTCTCGAGCCCGCCACTGCTTCATACTCCGAAAGCAGACGAGCAACTTTACTTGTACTTAGCAGTCTCGGAAATCGCGGTAAGTGGAGTCCTAGTTTGAGAAAAACAAGGTACGCAATTTCCTGTTTACTATGTTAGTCGAACTCTAGGCAAGGCCGAGACCCGTTACCCACACTTAGAAAAATTGGCGCTTGCCCTAATAAGCGCCTCTAGGAAATTAAAACCATATTTTCAATGTCACTCAATTTGTGTGGTGACCATTTATCCTCTTCGCAATATTTTGCATAAGCCCGAACTCTCGGGCCGATTGGACAAATGGGCCGTCGAAATCAGCGGGTACGATATTGAGTATCAACCCCGAACGACCATCAAGTCTCAAATCTTAGCAGACTTCGTGGCCGACTTTACGCCAGCCCTCGTACCTGAGGTCGAAAAAGAACTATTATTAAAATCGGGTACAACATCGGGGGTGTGGACCCTATTCACAGACGGTGCTTCGAACGTGAAGGGGTCCGAGCTAGGCATCGTTTTGAAGTCACCCACAGGTAATACAATTAGCCAGTCTATCAAAACTTCCAAGTTAACTAACAATGAGGCCGATTATGAGGCCATGATTGTAGGTCTCGAGCTAGCTAAGAGTTTGGGAGCAGAGGTCATCGAAGCCAAATGTAACTCCTTACTTGTGGTAAACCAAGTCAACGGAACCTTCGAGGTTCAAGATGATCGAATGCAGAGATACTTGGATAAATTACAGGCGACACTACATTGGTTTTAAGAATGAACCTTACGGCATGTACCTCGAGAGCAAAACAGCGAAGCCGATGCCCTTGTAAATTTGGGGTTGTCGGTCGAAGACGACGAAATTAGCACGGGGACTATCGTGCAACTATCGAGGTCAGTGATCGAAGAAGGCCATGCCGAAATAAAATCCACAAGTCTGACCTGGGATTGGAGGAATAAATATATCGAGCACCTAAAGAACGGAAAGCTTCCGTCGGATCCTAAGGAATCGAGGACTCTACATATGAAGGTCGCATGATTCACATTTGCCGAAGGTGGAACACTATATAGAAGGATGTTCAATGGACCATTGGCAATATGTTTGGGTCCCGGAGATATCGACTACGTCCTATGGGAAATTCACGAGGAAACTTACCGAAATCATTCCGGTGCCGAATCATTGGTTCACAAAGTTATCAGAGCAGGATACTACTGGGCCAATATGAAAAAAGATACTAAAGAATTCGTTCGATAGTGCGACAAGTGTCAAAGATATGCGCTGATGATTCACCAACCCGGGGAGCAACTCCATTCGGTCCTATCCACATGGTTGTTCATGAAATGGGGAATGGATATCGTCGGCCTTCTACCATCGGCCCCAGGTAAAGCTAAATTTATTTTATTTATGACTGACTATTTCTCTAAATGGGTTAAAGCATAGGCCTTCGAAAAAGTCAGGGAAAAAGAAGTTATCGACTTCATCTGGGACCACATTATATGTCGATTCGGAATGCCTACCGAGATCGTATACGACAATGGAAAGCAATTCATCGGCAACAAAGTAACAAAGTTTCTTGAAGACCACAAAATCAAAAAGATCTTGTCAACGCCATATCGCCCCAGTAGAAACGGACAGGGAGAATCAACGAACAAAACCATCATTCAAAATCTAAAGAAAAGTTGAACGACGCTAAGGGAAATGGAGAGAAATGTTGCCCGAGGTTCTTTGGGCGTATCGAACAACATCAAAATCCGGTACGGGGTCAACACCGTTCTCTTTAGTACATGGCGTCGAAGCTCTAATCTCGGTCGAAGTTAAGGAATCTAGCATTAGGTTTCGATATGCAACGGAAGAGTCGAATCACTAGGCTATGAATACAAGTCTCGAATTGCTAGATGAAAAACGGGAAACCGCCCTCGTTCGAATAGCGGCACAGAAGCAATGGATCAAAAGGTACTACAACCGAAGAGCCAATTTTTGACATTTTAGAACCGGGGACTTAGTACTGAGAAAAGTCACCCTCAATACTCAAGACCCAAACGAAGGAAAACTCGACCCAAATTGGGAGGGACCGTATCAGATCCTCGATATCTTCGAAAAAGGATCTTACTAACTCGGCACGATGAATGACGAACAATTATCAAATAATTGGAACGTGTCACTCCTCAAACGATATTATTATGACATTCTCTATTTTCATTAAAATTTTATGCTAACCAATTACAGGCGTTCTATCAGAGACATCGGAGCATCCTTCAACATGAAGCCCTTAGGTCTGAAAGCATACGTTGGACTCTTTTTCCCTTCGATCGGTTTTTGTCCCAAATGGGTTTTTCCGGTAACGTTTTTAACAAGGCAACCATTGTTTGTGCTAACTTAGAGCAATTCAACAGTATCCGAGGCTCCTTTACAATCAACCTCGAATACTGGGGGGCATCACCCTCGGATAGTTACAAGGAAAATATTTCGTGTCGATAGGGTCTCGATATGTAAATTTTGTAGAGGACCAAACGGTCAAATGAACCGTGTCCATATAGATTACTCGAGCCCTTAATGGCAAAACATGTACGCATGTATAATCTATTGGAAGAAGTATTTTTTTCTTACTAGATGCTCCATGCTTTAGAAAACTTTATACTTTACAATTTCATACATGATCTATGGTGGAAACTGGCTCAAGGGCCGATCACAACTGAAGTTCAAACAATTTACCCGATACTCGGGGACTGTCGCCCAAAAAATTAACACGATCAATTCCCTAAACCACAAGATCGTAAGACCTTAAAAAGGCAATCCTCAATTTTATAGGCCACGGCCACCCCACTTGGGGACTGATACTTCTAACAAGTTTGAAGTATAACAGGGGAATAAGTCCATAAGGTGAATCCCAAGTTAAAGGCTAAGGCCGAATCAACACGGTTCAGAGACGTCCGATTTTCGTTATTAAACAGTCCTTCAAATATTTTCACAAACCGGTTAAAAAGGCAATCCTCGGCTAAATTTCTAAGGGTATCGATAATATTGACCCTCGAAAACCTTAATGGATACAAAGGCGTTCGAACTCTCGAACAAATCTTTTATTTTATGCTAAGGCATTACGAAATAAAGGGTCTCGATAATATCAACTCTTGAAAATCCTAAAGGGTACGGAACCGTTCGAATTCTCGAGCAAATCCTTTATTTCGTGTTAAGTGTTACGCGGCGCCTTCCTGAAGTTCCTTGGAAGGGCGACGTAAGGCTAGGCAACCGATGTCAGTACGGTTGCTGTCCGCCAACTGAGGTCCCCTCCGTACGCTAGACTAGATTGTCAGTGCCGTACGGGAAAACCAATGTCATGAGCAATTGAAAGAGAGCAGAAAAGAGAATTGAGAATGAAAGAAAGCTTGATTGCATTGAATGAAAGCTATTACAGAAAACAAGACGGTGTCGGGGGGGAGAGACACCAGTACAGAGAATTGTTTGCTTGCTTGAAAGTTTTGATTGCTTGGTCCCCCTTAATAATGCTTAAAAAAAATAAACCAAAGTTACATGACTAGACCTATGAAAGCTGGAAAATCACACTTAAAGAAAATGCAGCAAAACTACTCTATATTTACAATGAAAAGGACTTAGTCTTCTACAAAGCAGCAGCAAGTCCGTTGGCAGCAACTTTGTCTTTAGCATCAGGGTCTGCGCGCGCGGCATTGTCTGCGCGCGCGGCGCTGTCGGCTTTTGCCTGTGGCTGGGCGCTGGCGATGGCTATCGGTGGGGCGACAGAGGCACATGCGCGCTTGTCACTTGGAGCTGCCGAGACCACGGGGCCGACCGTGGCGACGGGCGTTGGGAGGCTGGCCAGGACGCCACGGGGCGCGTCCAAGGGATCATGGGGCATGGCTGGAAAGCCGCCCATGACATTCTCCCCCACCTGAGTTGGCGACGTCCTCGGCGCCTTCCTTGCAAGGTAATCATCAATCAGGCTCTTGTAGGCTTTGAGGTTTGTTCCCCTCTCCCAAGTATTCTCCTCTGCATCACATCCCTGCCATTTCACCAAGAACTCCTGGTGATCTTTTCTTGAGGCGTGAATCACTCGATCATCAAGAATAGCTTCAGCACGCCTTTTTCCGGTTGAATTGGGGCCTCGAATACTTGGTATTGTGAGTTGGCTTCGTGAAGGATCCTCCACATCTTCCCGAAAAGGTTTCAGGAGACTGACATGGAAAACAGGATGGATTTTCCACCAAGCTGGGGTATCCACCCGGTATGCAACTTTCCCAATGCGCCTTTCAATGGACAAGGGTCCAATATATTTTTGCAATAGGCGAGGGTCATGGACCCCTGCAAACAAGTACCGCTTTGGGATTTTGACCATCACTTTGTCTCCCACCTGGTATTCCACAAAGCGGCGATTCTGATCAGCATGCCTCTTCATCCGCTTTTGGGCTTTGACAAGATAGCTCCGCACTATCTCCAAATTTTGCTTCCATTCTTTTGAGAAGCTGGCAGCCCGAGGAGATTTTGACATGTTTGGTGCGTTCACTGTGTGTGGGAGTAGCGGTTGCTGTCCGGTAACAATTTCAAAAGCGCTTTTGTTGGTACTTGAGCTCTTTTGTGAATTGAAACACAGTTGAGCAGCATCCAGAAGCTTCACCCAATTCTTCTGCGATCCGGTCACAAAGTGCCGGAGATATTCCTCTAGCATGCCATTGAATCGCTCCGTCTGGCCATCAGATTGCGGATGAAAACTTGAGCTATGACTCAATTTTGACCCGAGGCACTTAAAGAGTTGGGTCCAAAAATTGCTAGTGAAGCGTGAGTCGCGATCACTAACAATGTCTTTAGGTAAGCCCCAATACTTGACGACATGAGAGAAGAATAGTCGAGCTGTATCTTCTGCTGATATATATTGTGGGGCTGCTATAAAGGTAGCATACTTGGAAAACCGATCCACCACAACCAAGATAGTTGTGAGATCTCCGACCTTGGGCAATCCGGTGATGAAGTCCAGGGAAACGCTTTCCCAAGGTCTTTTTGGTACAGCTAGTGGTTCCAAGAGCCCTGCCTGCGTCAAGCGGTCTGACTTATCTTTTTGGCATACTAGACAAGTCTTCACATACTGAGCGACGTCATCGACCATTTGAGGCCAATAATATGCACGGCGAAGTAATGCCATGGTGCGTTCCTCGCCGGGATGACCGGCCCACAAAGTATCGTGGCATTCTGCAAGAAGAGTCCGTCGCAGATCTCCTCCTTTAGGAACATAAAGTCGGTTCCCTTTCACCTTCAGGAACCCATCTTCGGTGTAGAACTGGCGAGTCTTGCCCTGTCCTACCAAATCAACCAAATACTGTGCAGCAGGATCCTTGATGAGTAGATCCTGTATCTGGTCTTTTATGGTGGTGGTTACTTCGCTTCCCTTTAGGGCGGCGAGAACACACATCGATGCTAGATCAGCTCTCCGACTGAGTGCATCAGCAACATGATTGGTCTTTCCACTTCGGTACTCCAGGTTGAAGTGAAATTCCGCTAGGAGTTCCTGCCACCTAGCCTGTCGTCCATTCAGCTTTGGCTGGGTCATGAAATGGCTAACGGCTGTATTGTCTGTCTTGACCACGAATGGGGCTCCCAGTAGATAATGCCTCCAAAGGCGTAAGCAATGAACGACAGCCAATAATTCTTTCTCATGGGCGGCATAGCGTCGCTCTGCATCCTTCAGTTTCCGGCTCTCGTACGCTACGGGATGCCCTTCTTGTAGCAATACTCCACCAAGTGCATAGTCGGAGGCATCCGTTTGCACTTCGAATGGCTTGGCCAAGTCAGGGAGGGCCAAGACTGGGCTACTGGACATAGCCATCTTCAATGCGTCGAAGGCCTTTGCCCGCTTGGGGCCCCAATCCCACGGGGTGGCCTTCTTGAGAAGTTCTGTCAGCGGCACTGCAATGAGGGAGTAACTTTTCACAAACCGCCGATAGAAGTTGCATAGGCCAAGGAACGACCTCAAGGCATGTATATCCTTAGGAGGCGGCCATTCTGTAATGGCCTGAATCTTCTGCTGGTCCATCTTGATCCTCCCTTCCTCGATGACATGTCCGAGGAAGTCAATTTGTTTCTGAGCAAAGGAGCACTTGGATAGCTTCGCATATAGTTCGTGCTCCCGCAATCGGGCTAGGACCTTCCGCAAATGCTCCAGGTGTTCTTCTAGTGTCTGGCTATATACCACAATGTCATCCAAATAAACCACGACGAATTCGTCAATGTATTCTCGGAAGACTTGGTTCATCAAGGTGCAAAATGTGGCTGGCGCGTTAGTCAGGCCAAAGGGCATAACCAGGAAGTCGTACGACCCATATCTTGTCACACAGGTCGTCTTGTGCTCATCACCATCGGCAATCCGAACTTGCCAATAACCTGTCCTCAGGTCTATTTTGGTGAATACCGTCGCACCACCCAGTCTATCAAACAAGTCTGCCATTAGCGGAATAGGGTACTTGTTTTTCACGGTGATTTTGTTTAGAGCCCGGTAATCCACGCAGAGTCGCAAACTACCATCATGTTTCTTTTGGAATAGCACAGGGGACCCGTATGGGGACTTAGAGGGCACAATGATCCCTGTGTCTAGCATTTCCGTCAATTGTCTCCGAAGCTCGGCGAGTTCGGGTTGTGACATTCTGTATGGCGCCCGGGCAGGTGGCTTCGCACCCGGCACCAACTCAATCTCATGGTCCACAGTTCGCCTAGGCGGAAGACGCTTTGGCATGTCTTGTGGCATGATGTCTTCAAATTCCAGAAGTAACTCCTTCACGGGTGCAGGAATGGGACCCGAGGAGCGTTCTATATCTTCCATGCAGAGGGTAGCCAGGAACGTGGGTTCATGTCTTTTTACCCCCTTCTTCAACTGCAAGGCCGAGATGTTCTCGGCTGCCATCTTCATGGGAATGCACGGAATAATGCAGGGCTTGGCCCCATTTGCCCCCATCATCAGCAGCATGTCTGCATACGGTGCGGGCATGGTATTGGTCTGTCTCAGGAATTCCAACCCCACGATTAACTCAAAGTCATCTATGATCACTACGCGCAGGTTGAACTTTCCTTCATAAGGGCCAAGCTTCACTGGTACTTCTTTGGCTATTCCACCCACTGGTTGAGGTGGTGAGTTGATAGCCTTCACACGACCTTTGCCCTTTCCTACGACTAGTCCAAGACGCTCCACCTGAGTCGAGGCTAAGTAGTTGTGGGTGGCACCTGTGTCTATCATTGCCCGAATGGGCTTGCCATTTACCTTCATGTCAACGAACATTAGGGTCCTCTCTTGATGAGGAGGAGTCCTCAAATTCGCCTTCTTATTTCCTTTCCTGGCAATTGGACAGGGGCCCTTCTTCTTGCGGATACCGGCACTGGTACCCGCTAAGGGCTCAGAAATGGAGCCAACAATTGCATTGAATGCACCTACTGGCTCGGTCTGGTCCGCATCATCGGCGTCGTCATCCGTCCCATCCTCAAAAGCTTGATGGGCATTCATCTGTGCATGTGGACATTCATTATTCCAATGTGGTCCGCCGCAATGGCGACATCCTGAGGGGGGCTTCCTCCCCCGATCATTGTTGTTAGATGCAGCACTAGTACTGCCGGAAGAGGGAGTCTTGGATTTGGGTGCACTCCGGTCTCCTCCACTTCTGCTAGGGCCACTAGTGTTTGGTTGGCCCCCTTTGTATCCTCCTCGGACAGGCTGTTGAGGCCTATCCTTCCGGGCTTCCACTTGGTAATCCCCAAGGCACTCTGCTGCTTGGATTGCCTTAGGCAACGTGTCTACCCTTTGTCTCTGCAACTCCATCCGGGCATAAGGTTTCAACCCTTCCAGGAAGGTGAAGAGTTTGTCTTTGTCCCCCATGTCCCGGATGTTCAGCATGAGCGCGGAGAATTCCCGCACGTAATCTCGCACTGATTTGGTCTGGCGGAGCTCCCGCAACTTTCTCCTGGCATTGTACTCAACATTTTCGGGGAAGAACTGTAGGCGTATGGCTGCCTTCAGTTCCGCCCATGTGTCGAGGGCATCTTCACCTGCCTTGATGGCTTCGTACTTCACCCGCCACCAGAGTTTGGCATCACCCTGAAGATACATGGCAGCAGTTGCTACCTTCTTAGCTTCTTCCAGGCTTCCCACGGCATCGAAGTATTGCTCGATGTCGAAAATGAAATTTTCCACTTCTTTGGCATTTCGAGCTCCACTGTATGGCTTTGGCTCAGGAATTTTCAGCTTTTGTGCCATGGGGGCGAGGTTCACACCACCCCCAAATTGGTTTCCGCCTCCTCGAAGTAGGCCTTGTAAAGCAGCATTGACAACATTGAGCTGGCCTGTCAAGTTGTCAATGGTTTGTTGCATGGCAGTCACCCTGTCTGCCTCTTGTTCCCTGTTGGCTAAATCCTCGGCACGCTCCTGCTGGAGGACCTCAAATTTACCAAAAATTTCAGCTGCCTCTGTGGCTGCTGTTTGCCGGTCTCCTTCAGAGTCGCGGCTGATGTTTTCTATGTCAACTTCGGCCTGGATGAGTCTGCGGTCCAGGTCGTCCAACCTTTGCACTAGGCTGGTTTTTAGATCGGGCACCATTTCCACGATGGGCCGTAATGCGTCAACCGTTCCCTCAAGGGTCGCGATGCGATCCCCATAATTCACCATGGTCAGAAATGGTGGTAATTGCAATGTGATCCCTCGTCCGATGTCGAGCCTAGGCTCTGATACCAACTGTTACGCGGCGCCTTCCTGAAGTTCCTTGGAAGGGCGACGTAAGGCTAGGCAACCGATGTCAGTACGGTTGCTGTCCGCCAACTGAGGTCCCCTCCGTACGCTAGACTAGATTGTCAGTGCCGTACGGGAAAACCAATGTCATGAGCAATTGAAAGAGAGCAGAAAAGAGAATTGAGAATGAAAGAAAGCTTGATTGCATTGAATGAAAGCTATTACAGAAAACAAGACGGTGTCGGGGGGGAGAGACACCAGTACAGAGAATTGTTTGCTTGCTTGAAAGTTTTGATTGCTTGGTCCCCCTTAATAATGCTTAAAAAAAATAAACCAAAGTTACATGACTAGACCTATGAAAGCTGGAAAATCACACTTAAAGAAAATGCAGCAAAACTACTCTATATTTACAATGAAAAGGACTTAGTCTTCTACAAAGCAGCAGCAAGTCCGTTGGCAGCAACTTTGTCTTTAGCATCAGGGTCTGCGCGCGCGGCATTGTCTGCGCGCGCGGCGCTGTCGGCTTTTGCCTGTGGCTGGGCGCTGGCGATGGCTATCGGTGGGGCGACAGAGGCACATGCGCGCTTGTCACTTGGAGCTGCCGAGACCACGGGGCCGACCGTGGCGACGGGCGTTGGGAGGCTGGCCAGGACGCCACGGGGCGCGTCCAAGGGATCATGGGGCATGGCTGGAAAGCCGCCCATGACATAAGGCACGTCATAATTTATATGATTAAACGATAAACTTTTCAAGCCGAAAAAGGGAGAAAGCCATTCTTTTTGCCATGGCCATATCGGCCTAATTCAAGAGCCTAAAGGGCCAGTTTATTTTTGTGTTCGAAGAATTCATCATCACTCAATTAAAACCTAAGGGTCACCCTATTCCGAGTTCGAGCAAGTACTCACTCGATTATAAAAACTACACCAGTTCGGTTTCGATCAAAATGCCTAAGCCTCGAACTTATGAACAAAACTTTCACAAGGCGTAAAAGAAATAAAGACAAGTCGGAAAGGAAAGAGATCTTTATATATATGAATATTTACAAGGTCCAATCAGGATCCTATACAAAAGATCAAAATTGAAAAATCCTAAGGTTCTTGATCTCATATGGGGGCGGCTTCTTCTACATCGAGGTCCTCCCCATTCTCGGACCCGCTCTTGCTGCCATCATCATCATCATCGGAAGTGGCCAACGCTCCAGCTTCGGCTTCATGCTCTCTAGCCTTTGCTATCTCGTTGGTAAGATCGAAACCTTGAGCGTGAATCTCCTCGACAGTTTCCCTCCGAGATTGGCATTTGGCGAGTTCAGCAATCCAATATGCTCGAGTTTGAGCGGTCTCGGTTGCCTCTCTCACTTCTACTTGAGCGGCTTCAGCATCGGCCTAATAGACGACCACGATCGCATCCGCCTCAGCCTTTGCATTTTCGGCTTCAGATTTGGCCTTGGCAAGTTCAGAAGCCAACCGAGCCTCGAGCTCCTCTATTTTCCTTGCTTGAGATGAACTCTTCTCCTTCATGCCTTGAAGTTGACTTTCGACCGATGATAATTGGGCTCGAACAGTCTCTTTTTCTGCAGTAAAGCGGTCCATACCTTCTTTCCATCCCAAGGACTCTGCTTTTTTCGTGTCGACCTCCTTACGGAACTGCTCGATCCTCTCGATCTTCTGCTGCAACTATGAGATTGAAATGTTAGCCATCGTTCCCGAATCGATCCCATGAGCTTTTAATATTTTCATTACCTTCTCGATCAGGTCTGTCTGATCTTGGTGCGCCTTGGCCAACTCGGCTTGAAGATCTTTGATCTCTTCCTCTTTCTGCACACTAAGAAGTTTGAGGGCATTTCTCTCCTCCGAAAGCCCTCGGAAGTTAGCCTCACATCGGCTTAGCTCTGCCCGAGACTTGAAAAATGCCTCTTGATGAAGAGCTAAAGCCTATATGAAAAAGAGAAAAAGTTAGGCAGAAAATAGAAGAATATGATATCAACAAAGGGAATCGAGACTTACCCGATTCAGGGCTCGTTGACCCTCGAAGAAAAGACCCGATGCATCACTCGGGTCGGCAGCATCCTCGATATCTGTAAACAAATCACAGAAGGGGTCCTCTCCATGATGAGCTCTATCTACCTCGAGGGTCTCCGAAGCTCGGGCTTCCTGAATCGCCCCTTCGGAAAAAGCAGGGAGAGTGGGCGAGTCTCCGATTACTATCGCCCTAAGTGAGTCACTTGGGGCGTTCTCCTCAGTTCGAAGAGCTTCTGGGTCAGTCCCTTCAGATATACCCACCGTTTGTTCACTTCAGTGGGAGGCATACTTGATCTCCAGCAACTCTGGGACTTTGCTCGAGTCCTTCTTCTATACCCCCTCAATTCGAGGCGGAGCCTCATCAACCACCATCGATCCAGTTGTCTTTGGGGCATCGATGGTTTTCTTCACTCGGGCCACCAATATGGAGCCGTCGTTTTCTTCTTCTTCGTCTTCATCCCTTAGACGCCGAACAAATTCTTTGGTTAGAGGGATGGTGTTCTTCCTCGGCTTACGAGCTGTCCTTGTCTTAAGTTCTAGGTCCTTGGAAGTCGAGGCCCTTTTTCTCTTGTTGTCCTTCGCCGGTTTCGAAACCGGGGCCGAAGTCTCTTCCTCACCAGACGGGGCCTCATGACCACATCTTTGCCTAGGCCTACACACAAGAAGATTGGTTAAGTATAAGTAAGACATTTTGATCGAATAATCAAAGACATGGGAAATGGGCTTACCATGAGTTTTGGCCTCCCATCGACCCTTTGATAAATCACTCCATGAGCGCTCAACGTACGTAGAGGTCGAGGTCAGGTCCAGAACCCAGCTCTTGAGGTTAGGAATTTCACCGGGCATCCAAGAGATCGCTACATCACGGAAAAGGATACCGATAAGAAGAAGCAAAGGGGAAAAAAATAAATAAGAACTAACAGTGGGATTATACTTACGCTTCATATTCCATTTCTCAGGAAATTACATCTTCTTGGCCGGGATTAGGTCGTAAGTCCTCACTCGAACGAACCAGCCCATCCAGCCTTGGTCCTTGTCCTCGTCTATGCTCGAGAACAACACTTTGGTGGCCCGGCATTGGAGTTTTATTAACCCGCCTCGATAGAGGCGGGGGCTGTATAACCTGATGAGGTGGTCGAGGGTGAAAGGCATCCCCTCGACTTTGCTCACGAAGAATCGGAGCAGAATAACAATTCGCCAAAAAGAAGGATGGATTTGGCCTAGTGTTATTTGGTACTGACGACAAAAATCAACGACGACGGGTCGAGGGGACCCAGCGTGAAAGGGTAAGTGTAAACACTTAAAAACCCTTCCACATGGGTGGTAATGTCTTCTTTCGGGGTTAGGATCACCACTTATTTTCCTTTCCAGTTGCAGTCTTTCCTTACTTGCTTAAGGTACCTTTCAGTTATCGAGCATATGTACCTCAACACTGGCTCGCATCGACTAGGAATCGACGAGGCTTTATCAGTTTTGAAGTCAGAAGTGATAACACACCCCCCGGGAACACACTCTTCAGGTCGTGGCTCCACCGATGTTTCATCGCCGGCCGGCCGCGATGAAGAAGCGTTTTCCTTTTGAGGAACAGTATTTGATGTTTTTGCCATTTTTGTATGGATTTGAAGTTAAAAATAGATGAAGATGATAATATTTGGTGTTTTGAGAAGATGGTATTAGTGAAAATCGTGAATTTGCAGATGAAGAAGTTAGAAGATATAAAAAGCTTTGGAGATTAAGAATCTGAAAGTAAAAGTTTGAAATGGTGGATAGAGGGGCTATTTAAAAATTTCACAATGACGGTTCAATATTGGCAGTGGCCGACCATTGACGCGCATTTAATGCCTAGGAACTTGTACAGACGGGACATTTCAGTCATTCCCGTTGCTTACGTCACAAGGATGACGTCATGACAGGTCTAGGTAGAAAATCGAAGGCTCAATTCATTTCTTGTCATTACACTCCAAAACAAATGAGGGAACTATCTGTATACGGTTAAAACCGGGCCAATCCGATTTTACTGTTTGACCGAGATCAGGAGTTTGCATCGAAGGATGACTCCTAAGTGGATCAGATCGAGGCACGAAGACAAGGTACTGAGATTCGAGGCACCTGCCAAGATCGAGGCCGACAACAATCGAGACCAAACGAGAGAGGCATTGAGCAATACCAAAGAGAGCGTAATAATGGAAAAGCGAGATATTCGCGACTGGTCGAAGATCATGGCAAAAATTTCGAAACGGATCGAATCAAGAATGATTGTTTAGTTAATCATGGGATTTCCTTCTGTAATTAGAATTGTACCATATATAGAATTCCTCTACTATTTAAAAGGGGGTTCTAACTATTTGTAGGGACGCATGATAAAAAAGACATATAATTTTCTTTCTCGCTCACGCTCTTGTTCTTCATCTTATCGTATTTTTATTGTCCTTACATCAACCAGTTCGAGGGTACTCCAACTTAAGGGCTGAGTTCTATTCAAACACTTGTTTGATTTGCCTTATAGTTCAATTATGTATTTAATCTTCATATTTATCAATTGATATTAAATGAAATCATGTATCCTTAAATCCACATTATAAGTTTAATTGTTATTCAATTTTTAGGGTAAATACACTCTAAAACGTGCCCAAGTCAGTTTCGTTACTAACCGCGACGCAATGACAAGTCTTGGACGAAGATTTTTGTCCATATTTTACTTGGACTTAGTTATTTCATTAGGTTTTTCCCTACACTTATAAATAGTCATTAAACACAATTTTTATAGAATATTTTGACAAAGGGAGAGCACATAGATGATGTGGAGGCCGAGTTTCATCTTTCTTCTACCAAACTTTGTCATTTTTATGTTTCTTTGTATGATTTGTTGTTTGACTACCATGTCTATGTGGAGCTAAACTTCACGTTCTAGGGTTGTGGTTCTTTCATGACTGCTGTTATTTGAATATTGATTTTGTTTTCTTATTTATCATAAATATTTATTTATTTAATCTTGCGCTTAATTCTTTAATTGCCTGATCTTCAATTAAATACTATCTACGAATCTATAGTTGAACTCAAAAGTGAGAATTCTAGGTTGCATATAGGATTGAGTATAGTAAGTTCTTCAGCCCGAGCATTAGGAAACGGATTCGTTGTTATGATAGACATATACCTAATTGCCTTGCCTGGTTGATGTACAAGAATTATAAATGCGTTCTTGTTAGTTCTAATTTCATAGACATATAGGCGTTAGGTTAGCTTGCATAATCGAGTAAGACCTCGACAGATTCTTCCGAGCAATATTAACCCTGTCAACCAATAAACTCGATGAATTAGTTAGTCAACTCAATTGAAAAATACAATAGGAATGTTAGATAGCCCATAACCCTAGATCGTTTTCATTACATTAATACATAAAAATCAATTTTTCCTTTATTCAGAGTTCATTATTTATTTTCTTTTTAGTTTAATTATTTTAGCATCACTACTTTTGGGTTTAATCCTTGTTCAGATAATTAGGATAGTCTGATCTAGTTAATCTTCGTGGGTTCGACACTCTCTTATCACTTTATTACTTGACGACCGCGTATACTTACGTGTGCGTTTGGCCGCAACAAGTTTTTGCCGCCGTTCCCGAGGACTTAGAATTAGCTTATTTTCTAGATTAGACTTTTACTTTTATCTTTACAAGTTTTTTTTCCTTTTTGTAAATATTTTTTTTATAATAATTTGATCTTTCTCTTAGTGTGTTTCTAGTTCTCTCAACATGATATCTAGGGATGAAATATCCGGAGGTAAGGTTATTGATGAAGACGCTTGGTTGACAGAAGACTTTTATGGCCTGTCTTTTTGGACTTGTCATGACCTAAACCCTGGGAGGTCTTAATTTGAATATGGGAGTGATGGTAGGCTATAACTATGTATTTTGACCACTATCTGCACTCTAATTTATTATACTTTACTGATGTTTGACCGTTAAAAGGTAGTAAATTGCTCTGACTGAGTACTTTATTCTTAACATGAGAAATTCCGGGCTACAATGAGGTTAGGGACCATTTTTTGAGCTGATATGGAGCGTTAAAGGCCAAGTAAAATCATATGGAATAAATTGGAAATTCGTTCGAGGATCAAAGGAGGTTAGTGCACTTAAAAACAGAATGAAGAAGAGTGCAGAAAATTGCCCAGGTGCGCGGCCGCGCACTGGACCGCGCACTGGACCGCGCAAGGTAAGTAGAAACTAGCAAAGTGTGCGGCCAGATGCGCAGGCGTCCTTCGGAGAAAAAATATTTCAGGGCTAAAATTGTAATTCTGGAGGTGACTTCCCTTGACCTATATGAAGCCCAGCTCGTCCAAAAAGAGGGTATCTTGGTTTTTAGAAGAACTTTGAAGGTAAGAACAGGCAAGGAGCAAGACAGAAGATTCGAAAACGAGTTTTTATCTTTCTTCTTCCCTTTTTTCTAGTATTGGTGATGAATTCTTATATTATGGTTGTGAAAACAATTATGAGTAGCTAAACTCTGTATTATAGGGTTTGATGGAACCTCTTGGAGGATCAAATTTTGGCGTCGTTGTCGGGGAATTTAACGGTGTTATTAATTACAACTAGAATTCATAGTTTAGTCAGCTTTCTAGACTTGAAATTCATTATATTGAAATTCTAACGTTTGTAGTCTTGGGTGTTAGAGGTGCATGCCTAGAAACTCCTCAAGAACAGGTAAATTGTTTGAAGCATTGTCAGATCCTGAGAAAGTTTTCAAGGCATTAAATCGTGCAAACAAGAAGAACAAACGACAACAGAACTCAATAGAACGAATCGAACTAGACATGGGTGACATAATAGACAACCAAAACAACAGAAACAATGGAAATGACCCGAACAATCGGGGTGTGGAACCTCTTGTGCCAGAAGCAGCCTTGTATGATTGGGCACAACCGACTGCTGAAAATATGAAAACCGCAATTGCAGTCCCTCAGATACAATAGGAGTCATTTCAAATCACAAATAACATTTTACATCTGCTACAGAACAAGGGACTGTTCTCGGGGTCTTACATTGAAGATCCATAGCAGCATTTGAAAAACTTTTTGTCAAATTGTGTCACGCAAAGGCAACCAAATGTGACACCAGAAGCAATTAGATTGTTATTATTTCCATTCTCAGTGACTGGAGAAGCTCAAACTTGGCTTAATTCGCTCCCCATAAACTCCATCACCACTTGGGAGGAGTTAGTCAAGCAGTTCTTGAACAAGTTCTACCCACCTAATAAGACTGCCAAACAAGTTGATGAGATATTGAGCTTCAGGCAGAAACCAGCTGAAACACTACAAAAAACGCGAAAGAGGTTCAAAGGGATATTGGTTAAGTGTCCACATCGTGGCATTCCAGATCAGATGTTGGAACAAAGATTTTACATGTGATTGGTAGATAGCTTGACGGCCAACGTTGACACTTCAGCAGGTGGAGCATTTTTGAGAAAATCATTTAGAGAGTGTAAAGTCCTGCTAGATAAAATGGCTCAAAACTCAAGATGAATGACAAGAGACTCTACAATCACTCATGTAGTTCACTCAGTGGCTTTGGACCCAAACAATTCCATAGCCGAGAATATGGCCACTCTGATGATGCAAATAAGTATCCTCACCAAGAATATTGACGAATCAGGCCAGAAGCAGGTACACATAGCTGACACGACTAATGGAGGCTTATGTACACCATGTATTAACTAACCATATGTATGCTCGTGGAATGACGAAAGTGACAACCAGAACTATCAAGAGAATATGAACTACTTGGGCAACTATGGAGGATAGAGGCAAGGTGGTCAGAATTGGGGGCAGCAGAATCAACAGTATAGACCAGCACAACAGCAGTACAATAATAGCAACAATCCTGGAGCTATGCAACAACAGGGTCAAGTTATGCCTTACCAAGGTAACATGGATACAATCAGCAAAATCAGCAGCTAGCTTATCAACAACCTCAACAACAACAGATAGTGAGACAAGATGATGGGTTGTCTGAAATTAAAGGAATGCTGCAACAACTGATTGGGTCCAAGGAAAAGTGCAAGAGAAAGTCGAAGCACATGACTCAGTGATAAAAGGCACCGAGATTCAATTAGGGCAGTTATCCATGGCTCTGAATAATCGTCCCCAAGGGACGTTACCTACAGACATGCATGTCAATCCAAAAGAGCAAGGCCCGAAGCAACTTATGGCGGTGAGTCTAAGAAATGGTAAAGATCTTGATCTAGAGCACGAAATTGCTCGCGAAAGTCGACCAACTGAGATACTTGTGCTAGTATCAATTGAGGTAGAAGATTCAACAGGGTTAATAGAGGTGACGGTACAACATGCACCAGCGGAAACAAGCAAAGAAAAAAAATTTGCGAAGGAGACTCAGTTAGTGCAAGAGAAGGCTTTCGAAACAGTGCCCGAGCAGGATCAAACTCAAATCACAGTAAAGAAGCGACCTCCAGCACCCTTCCAATAGAGATTGGCCAAATATCAGAAGGATGAGTAGTATAAGAAATTCATGGAGATGTTGAAGCAAATGATGAAGGAGATACCCGGTTATGCAAAAATGATGAAGGACTTGATGTCTCGTAAGTTCGACTTTCAAGACTTGGCCACTGTTACACTAACTCAGACATGTAGTGCTGTCGTGACGAGACCCATAGCTAAGAAGTTGTCCGACCCAGGAAGTTTCACAATCCCATGGACAATAGGCAACTATACTTTTGCTAAAGCATTGTGTGATTTGGGGGCGAGCATAAACTTGATGCCCTTGTCTATCTATAAAAGGTTAGGCATTGGAAGAGCAAGACCCACATCCATGTTACTACATCTAGGTGACTGAACGGTGAAGAGGCCATCAGGTATACTTGATGATGTATTGGTGCAGGTTGGAAAGTTTGTGTTTCCGGCAGATTTTGTCATTCTGGACTGCCGAGTTGACGAGGAGATTCCCATAATTTTGGGAAGGCCATTCCTGGCTACTGGGAGAGCTCTAATTGATTGTGAAACATGGAGCTAAAGATGAGACTGAACGATGAAGAGATAATGTTCAATGTGCAGAAGTCTATGCGGCGACCCAGTGAGTTTGCTAACTGCTCTCTGATAGAATCTGTTGATGTGATTTTGGAGGAGGAAGATGAGGCTCTGAACGTCAAAAAACCCTCTAGCAGCCTGCCTCATGAACTTAGAAGAAGTAGATGGTGAGGACTTGGCTGAGTGGGTTTTGGCTCTTGAAGGTCAAGGGTACTGGAAAAGAGAGATCGAATTCGAGCCTTTACACTTAGAAGAAAGAAAGATCTCTCCAGCTAAGCCATCAATTGAAGAGCCACCACAGTTGGAGCTAAAATCGTTACCGTCTCACCTCAGGTATGCTTTCTTGGGACCTAATTCAACTTTACCTGTTATTATCTCATCTAGTTTGGTAGATGTACGTGTAAAACAACTTTTACAGGTGTTGATGGAGTGCAAGACTGCAATTGGTTGGACCATTGTAGATATTAAGGGTATCAACCCGGCATTTTGTATGCATAAGATTCTACTGGGAGATGGGCACAAACTGTCTAGAGAACATAAAAGAAGACTGTACCCCAACATGAAAGAAGTGGTGAATAAAGAAGTGATCAAGTGGTTAGATGTGAGAATCATCTTCCCCATCTCTGACAGTAACTGGGTTAGCCCAGTTCAGTGTGTGCCAAAGAAAGGTGGAATGACTGTAGTGCAAAATGATAACAATGAGTTGATCTCAACAAGAACAGTCACAGGATGGCGAATCTGCATAGATTACAGAAGGTTGAACAAGGCCACCCGGAAAGACCATTTCCCACTGCCGTTCATTGATTAGATACTAGATAGATTGGCAGGGAGGTCCCACTTTTGCTTTTTGGATGTATAATCGGGGTATAATCAGATCTCTATTGCCCCAGAAGATAGAGAGAAAACGTCGTTCACCTGTCTATATGGCATCTATGCCATTCGGAGAATGCCGTTTGGCCTATGCAATGCACCCGCCACATTACAAAGGTGCATGATGGCCATCTTTTCAGGTATGGTAGATGAAATAATAGAGGTTTTCATGGATGATTTCTCAGTGGTGGGGAACTCTTTCGATGATTGCCATATGAACTTGAAAAGAGTATTGAAGAGGTGTATGGATACTAATCCGGTATTAAACTAGGAAAAATGCCAGTTCATGGTACAAGAAGGTATAGTCTTGGGGAACCTAGTGTCGAGTAAGGGCATTGAAGTGGATCGCGCAAAGGTTGATATAATAGAAAAGTTGACACCACCCACTTCTGTCAAGGCAATAAGAAGTTTCCTTGGCCACGCCGGTTTCTACAGGCGGTTTATAAAAGAGTTTTCCAAAATTGCTAACCCGCTGTGTAAATTGCTTGAAAAAGATCACCCTTTTCCAAAATTGCTAACCCGCGGTTTATATAGGTCAAGGGAAGACGTTTGGTTGACAGAAGACTTTTATGGCCTGTCTTTTTGGACTTGTCATGACCTAAACTCTGGGAGGTTTTAATTTGAATATGGGTATTGATGGTAGGCTATAATTATGTATTTTGGCCACTATTTGCACTCTAAACTGTTGCACTTTACTTATGTTTGAGCGTTAAAAGGTAGTAAATTGCTCTGACTGAGTACTTTATGCTTAACAGGAGCAATTTCGGGCTACAATAAGCTTGAGGACCTTTTTTGAGCTGATATGGAGCGTTGAAGGCCAAGCAAAAGCTTATGGAATAAATTGGGAATTCGTTCGAAGATCAAAGGAGGTTAGCGCACTTAAAAAGAAGAACAAGGAAGAGTGCAGACAATTTCCCAGGTGCGCGGCCGCGCACTGACCGCGCAAGTCAAGCAGAAACTGGCCAAAGTGCGCAGTCACCTGCGCAGGTGTGCGACCGCGCACGTCCTTCCGAGAAAAAATATTTTAGGGCTAAAATTGTAATTCCGGAGGCGACTTCCCTTGACCTATATGAAGCCTAGCTCGTCTAAAAAGAGGGTATCTTGATTTTTAGAAGAACTTTGAAGGCAAGAACTGGCAAGGAGCAAGACGGAAGATTCAGAAACGACTTTTTATCTTTCTTCTTCCCTTTTTTTCTAGTATTGGTGATGAATTCTTATATTGTGGTTGTGAAAACAATTATGAGTAGCTAAACTCCGTATTCTAGGGTTTGATGGAACCTCTTGAAGGATGAATTTTTGTTGTGTTTAATATAAATTTGCCATTGGATTTTATCTATTTGTCCAACTACGTGAATATTATAGCTGATTGAAGGGCCCTCAATCGGTTATGACTATTTAGTCTGTATTACTTGGAAAAGGGTACATATTTAGGTAGTTGTTGAACAACATCACTCCTAACGTATTTGAGGAATTAATATGGAGGGTTTAAAGGTAGGATTAGGAATAACATAACCTTGGTGCAATCTTAGTAAGCGGTAAACTAGTGCTAGCTAGCGTAGTTTGGAAGAATACGTGTAGTAAATTGTTGTATTTGCTCGGAAGAGAATTACGACACCTAAAGTGTTCATGATCGGTACAGAGTATTTAGGCGAATTTATAGGAGATGTAGCAGAGAGGATTCCAATAAGAGGGGAAATCATAACCCTAGGCCTTTCCAATCTTGTCTACAACATTTACTTTGTTAGTAATAAAATTTTAGCTTTTTAATTATCTTGTTGTTAGTTGGTAAACATTCCACTCATTATTCAATATTTTTGGAAGTTGATTACTTGAATTCTAGTGAAACTAGCAATTGTGATTAATACGTTAATTCCCTGTGGGATTCGACTCCGAACTTGTAACCGGATTATATTTGCAACGATCGCTTAGTCCTTTTTATAAGGTATAGTTGAGCGTGATCAGGGAGTAAGGGTTGGTATTGGGACGAATATTATCGATTAAGGGAATATACGAAATAACGTTGTCTTCTAACAACATTGGTGAATGATTGGTCTAAGGATAGAGTTGAGCTTGCACATAAAACTGACAATTTGGCTTGGTTGTACATAACTTGGATGCAGATTTGAGTGCAAGGGTTGATGCGTGTAACGCCCAACAATATAATGATGAGTTGTGTGAATTTAAAAAAAAATCTTCTAGACCAAATTGAGGAGCTAATACAAGAATATCAATCATTAGACCATGTTTTTCTTGATGATGTCAATATTGAGAAGAGTGCTCTAGAGTCATATGAGAGAGTAAATAACATTACTTTTGAAGAATTGAGTGTGTGTATATACGGGGATGTACATAGTAGTACAATTCATGAGTTAAGGCGCATTAGACCCCATTCCAATCATTTTGTCACATTGTGTTTAGATAGTAATCGAGCCATCTGAACCTATGCAGGAGTCAAAGAGTGAGTATGAGAGTGCCTATATTCTTGAATTTGTCATGCCAAAAAGCAAAAATTATATTCTTCATCTAAAGGCCGAGAAGTGCAGAATGAAAAATTTATTACTTGACATGGTTATCTTTGTAGCCCCGCCACTGGAGCATAACCGCATACTGAATGCCATGTTAGGGGTACAATTCATAAGTTCAAGGTGGAGGAAAAAGTGGTCACGTCGTGCCGCGACGTTAAATTAAGCGCTTGTTGGGAGGCAACTTTACTGCTTTCTTTTATTTTTGTTGATTTTATTTTTATTATATTATTTTTGTAGTATTTATTTTTATTTTGTAGGATTATGAGCATAGGAAGAAAAGTCGCTGAAAGTGTGCAAAAGCGAGCCAGATGGTTGGAATTAGTGTGAGGTACTCGCACAAAGGACCATCCTTGAGAGAAGTCTGAGTACCCCGTGAGCTGCTAGTGTTTCGGCCTTTGGCATTTCAGGGAGTTTCTTGTCCACCCTCGTTATTTTTTTTGCTTTATTTGTGCATTGGGGACACTACACTCTTTTAAGTGTGGGGTGAGAGAATTCCTTTAGATTATTAGTAGTATTATATTAGTATGTTAATTTCTTATTTTTTTCAGTTTCGTCTTTTTGTTTTTTATAGTAGTGTAGTATTTTAGGTGATTAATTTTAAAATTAAAAAAAAAAAAATTAGATTTTTCCTGACGATGAATCTCCTAGACAGTTTTCTTGAGGGATTAAAGTCTAGCAAAAAAATTAAAAAGAAAAAATACAAAAGTATGTTTTTTTGTTTTTAGGTAGTAATAATCCCCCGTGGTTTTCTTTCTACCTCGGTTCTTTTTCATGGGATGTAGTTTGAACCGGGTAGTAGTTTTTCAATTTTTAAAGTAGATTAGAATTTAGGAAATAAATGGAGGAAGAAGTATGAGATTCCCACGCGCTCTTGACTTATTTGATAGTAGCATAATTAGCCTTTAGCATGTGTAGTACCTTCTCTATATTTTAAATTTGATCATGATGCATTTATTAATTGGATAACATGTTTTGTAGCGCCTATGTCTCGTTTACTTAACTTATGTTTACTTTGTACTTAATGCTTAATATCTCGTGGATTTGTGAATACTTGTATTAGTTGAGAGTCGGAATGGGACCGTCCCTTAGTGAGTCATGTTCCATGTGTGGTAAGATTTTTGTGTAGTCTATGTATTTGTGTCTAGAACTTATCTGGTATGTGAGTTGAAGCGAAATTTTAAGTGATGTTCGGTTTGAGAAATAATTTTAGGCTTTCTTTGATCTTTTTGAGCTTATTGCTTACCATAAATAAAATTTAACCCTAGTTACCCATTTTGAGCCTATAGACTTTTATTTGGAACCCACATTACGAGCCTATACCCTTTTGTTCTTAATTGACATTGTTTTGATCCTTTTACCTGTTAAAGCACTTTAATTGTGTAATGAGCGCTAAAAAAAGTAAAAAGGGACTAAGCGTGTGGTGGCTTTTGAGTGGAACCAAATAAAGAAAGAATAGCACAGTTGTTTTGTAAAATAATATACCACTACCGGAAATTAAAAAAGAAAAAAAAAAGAAAAATCTGGAAAAAAAAAGAGAAAAAAAATATAGATGAATAAATATCTTATTTTTGCTAGTGGAGTACAAATTAAGATAGTGCTTAAAGAAAAAGAAAATATTTTTTGGGATGATATTGTTTGTGAAGTTGAAGTTGGATTGAGGAAATATGCGTTTAAAGTTGATTTTGTGATATGTTAAAGTGCTTAGGAGGGTGAACCACTATTCCTAAATATATCTTACCCGTCCCTTAGCCCACATTATAACCACAAAAACTTAAAGTCCTAATTGATTTTAGATCGAGCTAGCCTACATTAGTAGAGATTTACATTAAGGGCAAGCATATGGTACCAGTTGCATGCATGTGACTTCTTTTGTGAGAGTGAGCGATTTTCTTTAATAGATGTGAGTTCTTAAAATATATTTGAGCATTTTATTCATGGATTCAACTTACTCTTTTATTGTTGTTGTGAGGGCACATGGTTTCACGAGGGATAGATAATGTTATTATACTTCTCTATTATGAGTATTCACGCCATGAGTGCATTATGACATTGAGTTGGTTTTTGAGACTAGAATTGTTGTGAGTATGTTATCTTTGCTCTGAATATTTTTGAATTATGGCATGAGTAAAAGGAAGTGTGTGTGATTACATATGCTAAGGTTTAATTACTGCTATCAACCATAGTCATTGGTATAGTGTGCTTCAAAAGTGTTAAATATGTTAAGTGCTCAAAGATAGTGTAAACTGTTGGTTGACTCGAGGACGAGCAACGTTTAGGTATGGGGTAGTGATATTTGGTTATAATTTCATATTTTTAGTGCATTGTTTATTTTATATTTTGGTATTTTAATGCTAAATTATATTATATTCATGTTTAATAAAATTTATTTTATGTGTAAGTATTTTGAAGATAAAATTAAAAGAATAGTAAAAATTTTATGTGTATTTTATACAAAAATAATAGGCTCACGAAGACATAATGATGGGTGATGATTAAATTAATAAAAGAAACCAAGAAAAGAGAAAGAAGGAAAGCTTACCTGAGAGATATTAAGCAACAAAGTTAGGCAGCCAAAGCAAGTCCCAACGTAGAAAGGAAGGGCCAGTGGCGCGAACTAAATTGGCCGCATTAATTGTTGCTAGGCACTCCAAAACGCGCCCAAGTCTTGGACGAAGATATTTGTCCATATTTTACTTGGATTTACTTATTTCGTTTAGGCTTTTATTTACACTTATAAATAATTATTAAACACAATTTATATAGAACTTTTTGACAAAGGGAGAGCACAGAGCTGTTATGGAAGTTGGATTTCATCTTTCTTTTACCAAACTTTGTTATTTTTATGTTTTTTTGTATGATTTGTTATTTGACTACCATGTCTAGGTGGAGCTAAACTTCACGTTCTAGGGTTGTGGTTCTTTCATGACTGTTGTTATTTGAATATTGATTTTGATTTTTTATTTATCATATTGGTTTATTTATTCAATCTTGCGCTTAATTATTTGATTGCTTGATATCCAATTAAATACTATCTACGAATCTGTCATGACCCGGAATTTCCACCGTCGGGATCGTGATGGCGCCTAACATTTCACTTGCTAGGCAAGCCAATGTTAGAGAATCATTAAACCAATTCTTATTCCATTCAGTAAATAACAACAATTTAGCTAAGGTGAAATATAATGAGTGAATAATATAAAGACTGCATTAATTACTGCTACCCAGATCTGGGGTCAAAATTCACGAGCATTCTAAAATTCACTATAAGTAATAGTCTGAAAGAAATATAACTGTCTGAATGAAAGAAACAGTAGAACATAAAAGATAGACGAGGACTTCAAGGTCTGTGAATGCCGACAAATCTACCTCGAGTCTCCGGATAGCGGTCCAATAGCAAAATCTCGATCAACCCGAGTCAGTACCAAAATCTGCACAGAAAGTGCAGAGTGCAGTATCAAGTACAACTGACCCCATGTACTGGTAAGTGTCGAGCCTAACCTCGATGAAGTGGTGACGAGGCTAAGGCAAGACACCTACAAATCAACCTGTACAATTTAACAATGTATATACAAATAACAGTAATGAAGAGCTAGACAAGAATTATCAGGAGGGGGAAACATGCTGGGAAAAATACGAGATAAAGAAACTACAACAGAATGATAGCTGGAACAACCAATATACTGTGAATCAACAAGAACGGCGAATACATCAAAGGAAAAATACACGGAGTCACCCATCGTGCTTTTACTCTCAATATCACCATAAAATCAATAAAAATGGCACAACATCACCCTTCGTGCATTAACTCTCATATTATGGCACGGCATCATCCTTCGTGCATTAACACTCACAATATTGCACGGCATCACCTTTCGTGCTTTTACACTTACAATATGGCACGACATCACCCTTCGTGTATTAGCACTCACAATATGGCACGACATCACCCTTCGTGCATTAACACTCTCCCTTACCATAATGAAATGAATAAATAATAACAGGGAGATAGAATAACAAGTACAAACCTTACTTCAACATTTGGTTCCACAATATCAATCTCAACTTTGAAATAAATACTCAATTATCATAAGAAAATCCGTAAACATGGTAAGAACGATTAATTTAACAATACTAGTATAAACACGTAGCAATTAGGCATAGGAAAGAGACAATATAAGAAAAACTGGAGAAAACAGGAAAAACAGGTAAATTGACGGCGCATAAATACTCGTCACCTCACATATATGCCGCTCACATGAATTTCACATAGCAAATAATCTGAGGTTCCTAATTCCCTCAAGTCAGGGTTAGACACAATATTTACCTCGCTCCGAAAGTCACTTAATTCTCAATCACAGCTTTTCCTCTAGAATTCACCTCCAAACCACTCGTATCTATTCAAAAATGACTCAATAATATCAAATATTGCTAAAGGAATCAATTATATTTAATAAATTAAATTTCCCAAATTTTCCTCCAAAAAGTCAAAAAATCGACCCCGGGCTCGCTTGATCAAAATCCGAGGTTCGGACCAAAATTCATTTACCTATTCACCCCCGAGCCCGGATATATAATTGGTTTTGGAATCCGACCTCAAATTGAGGTCTAAATCCCCAAATTTCTGAAATCCCTAGTTTCTACCCAAACCCCTAATTCTACCATGAAAACTCTAGATTTTAGGTTGATAATTCATAAAATGTAATGGGTAATCGAAAGAAAATGGTTTAGAATCACTTACCAACACTTTGGGGAAGAAAACAACTCTTGAAAATCGCCTTTAGTCCGTTTGGTTTTTGAGAAAATAAAATAAATGGAAAATTCCGTTTTGATTATGTTTTAAGTGCTAGGCGACAGTGTGCATCGCGTTCGCGAAGAGTATTGGCTGCCAAGCCTTCGCGTTCGCGTAGGCTACCCCCTGGCCTTCGCGTTCGCGAGACATTACTCGCGTTCGCGATGAAGGAACGACCAGCCCTCCCCCAGGTCCCCAAGTGCTTCGCGTTCGCGATGAGCCGGTCGCGTTCGCGAAGGGTAAATCCCCCATCACTTCGCGTTCGCGAAGAAGAGATTTCAGCCTCACCAATTTACTCTTCGCGTTCACGAGAGGACCTTCGCGAACGCGAAGAAGGACATGCGAGAACACCAGAATCTGCAGAAAACCATATTTTTCAAAGTCCAAAACATCCCGTGGCCTATCCGAAACTCACCCGAGCCCTCGGGGCTCCAAACCAAACATGCACACAAGTTTAAAAATATCATACGAACTTGCTCGCGCAATCAAATCGTCAAAATAACACCTAGAACTACGAATTTAGCACCAAATCAAATGAAATTCTCAAGAACACTTTAAAATTTCTATCTTCTCAACTGGACGTCCGAATCACGTCTAATCAACTTCGTTTCTCAACAAATTTCACAGACTAGTCTTAAATATCATAATGAATCTGTATCGGGCTCCGAAATCAAAATACAAACCCGGTACTAACAATTTCCAACATCAATCAATTCTTAAAAATAATTAATTTTTAGATTTTTAATTTTTATCAAAAATTCATAACTCGAGCTGGGACCTCCGAATTCGATTCTGGGTATACGCCCAGGTCCCATAATTCGATACAGACTCACCGGGACCGTCAAAATACCGATCTGGGCCCGTTTACCAAAAATATTGACCAAAGTAAACTAAAATCAACTTTTAAGGCATAAACTCTTATGTTCACCAATTTTCAACATAAAAGCTTTCCGGAAACATGCCCGAACTGCGCACGCAAATAGGGTAAAAACGAGATTTTTAAGGCTTAAGAGCGCATATTCGAGTTCTAAAACATAAGATGACCTTTTGGGTCATCACAGAATCTAGAGTTAAACTCAGAAGTGGAAATTCTAGGTTGCATATAGGATTGAGTAGAGTAAGTTCTTGAATCCGGGCATTAGAAAATATATTCGCGGTTAAGATAGACATATACCTAATTGTCTTGCTTGGTTGATGTACAGGAATTATAAATGCGTCCTTGTTAGTTCTAATTCCATAGACATATAGGCGTTAGGTTAGCTTGAATAGGCGAGTAAGAACTCGACGGATGCTTCCGAGCAATATTAACTCTGTCAACCAATAAACTAGATGAATTAGTTAGTCAACTCAATTGAAGAATACAATATATAGGAATGTTAGATAGCCCGTAACCCTAATTGTTTTCATTACATTGATACATAAAAATCTATTCTTCCTTTGTTCAGAGTTCATTATTTTTTTTTTTAGTTTAATTATTTTAGCATCACTACTTTTGGGTTTAATCTTTGTTCAGATAATTATGATAGTCTTATCTAGTTAATAGTTGATAACAAGTGCTCGTGGGTTTGACACTCTCTTATTATTTTATTACTTGATAATCGCGTATACTTGCGTGTGCGTTTGTTTTGGGGTCTCCTGGGTGAAAGCTAGATATCCTAACCGCTCGATATCCAAATTTATACATTTATACGTAAGTTTTAAAGGAATTTTGCTTGACACTTACCGGAACAATAGAAAAATGGTTCACCCACTTGGATCTGCATACTAGAATATGGTGGGGGAACTAAAACCCTTATAATCAAATTGTTGAACTTAACAATCAAACTCAAGATAGTAAAGATAACTAAAAAGAGATTCTTTCAAAAAAATGCTAAGAAATGGCAGAAATGTGAAAACGTGCAATATGTGCTTCTGATTACTAATTGTGTATGAATCCATTGTTGAGGTTTTTCGTTTTTAAGATGAAATAGTCTTAAAATAAGGGTGAATGGGAAATAGAGGGAAAATGAAATTTTTGAGTAAAATTTTAAGTTTTCCCCTCTTGACAATGAGACATTATCCCATATTGGAAGAGGAAAAGATTTTTGGTGGGTATATATATAATTGCTCTTCTTGTAGCTCTTAAAGAGTTAAGAAGAAAGCAAAGCCTCGCGCCGTCGTCATCGCCGTCGCTCGGCTCGGATTTGGTTTAAGAATTGGTTTTCAGAAGTTGGTACTCCTACCTGTGATCGTGGAAAATAATTAGAAATGTTTGAAATTAGTTCTGAAATAATAGTTAATACCCTGTTGAAAGTTGAAAAAAAAAAGTGTTTTGTTGAAGGTTAAAAAGGTATTTGGGAGTTAAATTTCACTTAAATATGTCTTCCTTTGTTATAAGTATGTCTATATTTATATATTTCCTTTGTTTTAAATATGTTGTTTCTGATTGGTCACCTTTGAACATCTATATATTAGTGACTACTGGACCTAATCAACTTGAACTATTTTATGGTTCTAGATGACCCTAAACAAGAAAGAGACAAAGATGCCAGACTTGGACATTGCTGAATAGAAAGAAATTGCTTAAGATAGTGTTTGTGTAATTATATACTGACAAATTGCTTGTATATAGAGTGAGCTCTAGACTAGTGATATTCAATAGTATTTTACTCTTATCTCGATTTTAAAATAACGTAAGTGACTACACACTATAACTCTTGATTTTTTGTCATGCTCGTGATCTTGTGTTGGATTGGTTAGTTTCATTTTAACTCCTTATTCTACTCAAACTCCCACTTTCTC
The DNA here is from genome assembly GCF_000390325.3 of Nicotiana tomentosiformis. NCBI lineage: Eukaryota > Viridiplantae > Streptophyta > Magnoliopsida > Solanales > Solanaceae > Nicotiana > Nicotiana tomentosiformis. The sequence goes on from NC_090818.1 coordinate 25,002,654, forward strand.
CTTGCCATCCTCGTTAAGAGCTTCTTGTATGCGGAGACGGATCTAGTTTTCGATATCGTATTCAACTGAATTTATAATTTTCGACGTAGAGCATAATTTTATATGTAAAAATTTATTAAAATTATAACAAATAGTAAATATAAACACATAATTTTAAAAATACAATAAATTTAATGATAAGAAACTTAAAAACTAATTCATAGAGTTTAAATTTTTATATCTGCCTCTGCTTATATGGCCAAACAGATAGTGCATCTACCAACAACATGAACACAACACAATAATCTCCTACATGAGAAGTTAAATATCCTTTCTTCAATTAACTTAAAAAAGAAAACAACAAGAAAAATGAATGAGATTTTTTCTTTCCTATACAATATTTGAAATTTATTTATCAAAATTATCCTAATTTTATATATTATCCGTTCTAAATAAGAATTATTTACAAAATATATACAATCCATTATTAATACTTTAAATTAAAGGATTTAATTATATCATTTTTTCTATTTTCTCTCGTCTCCTCTTTCTGTAAGTGTAAAATGTTGACCATAAAAACAATAACCGTATATACAAATATGAGAGAGATTGAAAACTTCTAGGTTTTGAATAGCAGATTCATTCCTGGTCAATTCACGTTATTCACCCAACAAATTACTTTAGCTCCTGGCCAATTCGCTTTTGCCTCGTGAACCTCAGTGTTTGCAATTTCAAGCTCCGATGGAAGCTCTTGACTTCGTTTGTTCAGATTTATTATTCTTCGTTATGAAAATTTTGAAGTATTATTGCTCAAAAAAACAATTTTAATTTGTATCAGTTTTAAGTTATCAAATACGTTGAATCATCCAGTTATCAAAAAATCAATTTTAATTTGTATCCATATTCTCTATCGCATCTCTCCACCCAAAACCGTGGAGAATTTGACGAGCGCAAAACACACACTTAAATTGTGCTTCCTAGTTAAAGATAGTATAGTATAATATCATGTCCACATGGATTGGATTTAAATAGTATTCTCGTAGTTTCTAGCTTGATTGCTATCCATGAGGATCAACAGTTGAGATTTATATGATTAATAATAAAATTTAACTAAGAATCTAAAATCTACAGCTATTGACTAGTGACTATCGAAACAAGGAATAAGCAATTAAGGTTATCAGTGGAAGAGGATATGTGTAACGATCCGGCCGGTCGTTTTGAGTATTACAACATCGTTTCCCCCATTTACTGCTCAATTTATGCCTTACAGTTATTTTATGACTTACCGAGTTAGTTGGTTCGGGTCCGAAAGGATTTCGGAGTGAAATGAGACACTTAGCCTCTTAATTGAAATCTTAAGTTGGAAAAGTTGACCGGATATTGACTTATGTATAAACAACCTCGGAATTTAATTTTGATGATTCCAATAACTATGTATGGTGATTTTAGACTTAGGAGCGTGTCCGAAAAAATATTTTGGAGGTCCGTAGTGGAATTAGGCTTGAAATGACGAAAGTTAAATTTTTGGGAAGTTTGCCCGGAGAGAGGGGGGATGACTTTTTGATATCGGGGTCGGAATCTGATTCTGAAAGTTAGAATAGGCCCGTAATGCGAAATGTGACTTGTGTGCAAAATTTGAGGTCAATCGGATGTGATTTGATATGTTTCAACATCGGTTGTGGAAGTTGAAGTTTCAAAGTTCATAGATTTTGATCTGAGGTGCGATTCGTCGTTTTGATATTGTTTGATGTGATTTGAGACCGCGAGTAGGTCCTTGTTATGTTATGGGACTTGTTGGTGCATTTGGTTGAGGTCCCGGGGGCCTTGGGTGAGTTTCGGATGGTTAACGAATCAAATTCGGACTTAAGAAAAATGCTGAAACTGCTACCTCTGGTGTGATCGCACCTGCGAGGGTCTTGGTCGCAGGTGCGGCGTGGTTGGCGCAGATGCGGGACTATGGTTGGCTTGGGCGAACACAGGTGCGAAGGGTAATGCGCATCTGCGAACCCGCAGATGCAAGAAGGGCGCCGCAGATGCGAGGATTTGAAAGGCTGGCTGTGTCCGCAGGCGCGCAATTTTTCCGCAAAAGCGGATGCATAGGTGCGAGCCCAGGCACCGCAGGTGCGGAAATACCTGGGCAGTGTAAAAAACGAGGGTTTCCGAGATTTTTCTCATTCTGGACATTTTGGAGCTCGGTTTGGGCGACTTTGGAGAGAAATTTTTTCACACAACTTGGGGTAAGTGTTCTTGACTACCTTGTGATTATATTTCATGAATCTATCTTCATTTTTAGCAATTGGTTGATGAATTTAAAGAGGAAATTGGGGGTGTTGGCCTAAAGTTCATAAAACGAATTTTTGAGTTTTGACCATCGATTTGGAGTCGGAATTGAGTGAAATTAGTATGGTTGAACTTGTAATTGGACCGGTTGTCGGATTTTATAACTTTTTCAGGTTCCGAGATGTGGGCCCCACGGACGATTTTTGTGTGAAATTTTGGATTTTGATAGAAAATTTATATTTTCTTATGGAATTAATTCCTATAATTTTTACTGATTAAATCGAATTATTTTTGGCTAGATTCGAGACGTTTGGAGACCAATTGACGAGGCAAGGGCCTAGCGGAGTAAATAATTTCACGATTTGAGGTAAGTAACACTTCTAAACTTGGTTCTGAGGGTATGAATCCCCGAATTTGGTGTTATATCAATTGTTGAAGGTGACACACATGCTAGGTGACGAGCATGCACCATAAAAATTGTGACTTAATAAATTCTGTGGAGTTGTAAAATATAAAGAATCATGTTATTATCTCAATATTCTCCTCGTGTTAGGAAATTGAGCTGAGACTCTTATTAAAGATCATGTTTAGGCTATGTGCCGATATTTTTGGACCCATGGGATCGTGTTACTGTTAAAATAATTGTTTTAAAAAAAATATACATTTCACACTCAATCATATTCATCCATTGTGAGGATATTTATAGGATCGAGCTGAGTACCGCAGAAGGCCATATTGGCTTTATATATATTGTTATTGTTTTGGATCGGGGTTGCACGCCTCCAACAGGCCATAATGGCTTTATACATTATTATTTTGTGGATCGGGGCTACCCGCCTATAGCAGGCCTTTAGACTTTACTATCATTTGGATCGGGGCTGCCCGCCTGCAACAGGCCTTATATGCTTCACTATTTTATGGATCGGGGATACCCGCCTGCAGCAAGCCTTATAGGCTTTATATCACGCTTGGACTGAAGGAGCCCCTCCGGAGTCTGTACACACCCCCAGTGAGTGTAGATGATTATATATATTCGGGATGGACTTCCCAGGGCATGGACTTGCCTTACTTACGATGATTATATATATATATATATATTCGGGATGGTGCCTTACTTATTTATATTGTTATGAATTTACGTGGACATGGATCTTGTCCGTATCATTTACATTTGGGAATAAATTACCCAGGGCTGGATTGTCCTTATACGGTGTTGAGTGACTGACTGTCAATCGATGTGTGTGCGTGTGTGTGTGTGTGTGTGTGTGTGTGTGTGTATATATATATATATATATATATATATATATATATATATATATACACAGGCTGGGACACTCCTGGGCTGGATTGGACATAAACTGTATCGAGTGACCAAATAATTTGCGACCAGTATTTACGTGAGGTCTTTCTACTGGGATGTCATATTCCTCATATCATGCAGTATTGATCTATTTCACATGTACTGAGTTTAATTGTTGAACTTGAAAGTATGCCTATATTTTTGTATCATTATTTATACTGGACTATACCTGCGGAGCTCGTCACTACTTTCATCCCGGAGGTTAGTCTTGTTACTTATTGAGTTAGTTGTATTCATACTATATTATGCACCTTGTGTGCAGATCCAGATGCTTCCGGACACAGCGGCTGTTAGACCTTAGTGTGTTACTAGTTGGAGACTATCAGGGTAGCTGCCTGGTATCCGCTGACCTTGTCTTTCTTTCCTTCAGTTATTGTATTGTTTTATACTTTCAGACAATGGTTTTTATCAGTCAAACATTGTATTCAAATCGCTTTCGGTTATTCTCCTAACTAGATTTAATCAATGATTCAACTAGCCTCTTTCGATTACTTCGAAGAATCTATGAACTCAACCAACAATATAATGCAAAGATATCACAAGTTATGCCTCTTTCGATTATAAGAACAAGTGAATATATATGCAATAATTAAATCTTCCAAAAATAATTCAAATACATAAAAATAAAGTTATAATCCACAAACAATCATCAATACACCAAATCCATCAAAACCCAAAAGGATCTACTCCATAGACATGGAGAAGTTCTCACAAATGTAACTAAAGTATAGGAAAACATAAATTCAATCCAAATCCGAATCTTGAGTGAGGAAGGAATGATGAAATCCATGTGCTTGTGTTCTTCCCAAGCCTCCTTAGCCTCCTTAGGTCAAAAATGTGTCAAAAGTCCAGAAAATGGTATTTTCTGGTGTATTTAAGCCATCCCTAATTAATCCCCGGACGAAACTACCTTTTTTCTAGCCGAAATAGGAAATCACTCTAACATTTTTGTGCCCCCCCGCGCTGCTCCATGCGGTGCGCATGTAGAAAATTCCAGAATGTGCCAAAATATCATTTCTGGCCACTTTTTGCACTAGCGCCCCACGGGGCATGGCGCGGAGCGGTAGTGTAATTTTCTCTGATTGAATTCATTTCTCATTTTTTGCAATCCAGACTTGATTTTAGATCCCCGAATGTGATCCCGGCTTAATTGCTTGGGCTTCTACTCAGACTTCAAATCTTCAAATAGATCGAATTAACTCCACAATATCTAAATAACTCGGAATCACTCCTACAAGGCATAAAACACATAATACGTGCAAAATAACACTACCAATTAAAGCTCAACACAAGTAAAGTGCAGTGAATTAGAGTGCAATAAGCGATTAAAATACGGAATTATAGCCTACTATCAACACCCCACACTTAAATCATTGCTCGTCCTCGAGCAATCATACTACACTTCATATAGATATGACCTTTTTAAACAACTCTCCTAACTCATCACACCAAGAATAATCAAACAGATTAAGCACAATACCGTAACATCCTCACCTCAAGAGTTGACTCAACAACACCACGTATTTTTCACAACCCGCTTACTTACTCTAACACAGAGGTCAACGACATTACCTTTCCTTCGTGAATCAAGTGTACTCACACAACAATAGAGAGTAGTTCCATAAATAATAAAATTTAAGAACAATTAGGAACTCAAGATAAAAAGAATTCACTCGCTCTCAGAAGTAACATTCATGTGCCACAAAAAACTTACCATAAGCTTGCTCGTAGTATACTACTCTACTAATTGAGTTTATTCAGTCAAGGATCAAGTGGGACTTTATTTGATTGTAATGTTGGCTGCGGGACGGGTAGGATATATTTGGATATAGTGGCTACACCTCCCTAAGCACTTTAATACATACAATTGACCGTTCAAAAGCCCACACTTATAAGTCCACTTTCACATCAATATATGTTAACTCCCAAATTCTTTAAGCACAAATACATCAAGAGTTACCACTATCAATGAATATTTTTTTCACAACAATACAACTACTTTTTTTTATTTTCTTTTTCAATTCAAGTGGCTCTTACTTTTTCAAAACAGTGTACCTTTCTCCTTATTTCAATAGTTCCACTCAAAAGCCAAACCAATACCTCACACTTTAACTTTTACAAAGTTCATAACAAATTCAAGTGCTCACGAGAGGTGAAAGGTTCAAATAGATGATCAATTCAAACAAATAGGTAAGGCTTGTAATGTGGTTGCCAAAGAAACAGGATTACAGGCTCAAAGGTGTTAATTAAGATGCTAAAAGCATATAACTGGCTCAACAAAGAAAAGCATATATCATTAGACTAAATCAAACTACTATTTCGCTTTGCAAACATACGGGGCAAATTCTAGTGATCAAATGCAATGCACATAACACACAAAACCTCACACACACATGGCACATAACTCACTCAGAATCAGACTCATCAAGACACTTTAGTCAAAGCAGTTAAGCGAAGTTAAGATCATACAATTTAAGGTACTTATACAAGAGTCAAAAACTGAGCATAAACGTCACAACTAAAGCACTTATTATTCTCTAGGCATAATAAAGTCAAGAGATATTGCTTTCATTTCAAATCATAGCACAAGGTTTCCTACTCCTTAAAAAAATAATTTTAAAACTAACTACATCTAGTACAAACAAGACCCTTGGAAAAGAACCGCGGCACAAAAAAAAATCAAGGGGGAATTACACTACCTAAGGAAAATAATATATATATATATATATATATATATACCGTCGCCAACCACCAAGAATCAACCAACCATCGCCGCTCACTACCGCTCGAACCACCGCAACTTTCCATCACCGCCACCTACGACCACCAACCATCAATATCATTGCGCTTGACATGTTGCTAAGCATTGGCTAGCACTAGACATGGTGCGACGTGGTGTGACTTGGTGCGACTTGGTGCGACGTCGTGCCATGGCCATGCCCTGCCATGTCCTGTCATATCCTGCCATGCCCTACATCATATATTCTTCGACTTTAAAAATTTCAATCAAAAGAAACAAAAATCACATAAGAAACTAAAACCACACAAGAAACGAAAACAAACACACATTTACATATTTACATACCCCACCCCACACTTTAAATTATGACATGTCCCCATGGCACACAAATTAAAAGCAAAAGGTAAAGAAAACTCCCCTGAACATCTAGTCGGGATTTGATTCGAAGTTGGGCTCCATCTCTCATGCCCGAACTAATGCACACATCCATGCAGACAACTTCTTCTCGGCCTTCTTTGGGTATGTCTCTCACTTTTCTTTCTCGCTCACCGCAAGCTTCTCTTTCGCACCCTTCACTTTCTACTCAACACTCGTAGCTGGTTTTTCGTTTTGTGCACCCTTTGCTACATCCATCTTGAAAATCACAGTTTCTTCACACACTCTAAGCATGAGTTTTCTCTCTTATATATCTAACATAGCTCTACTTATCGCTAAGAATGGTCTTCCTAGGATGAGGGGGGGCTCTTTGTTCTCTTCCATATTAACCACTATGAAATCTACAGAAAATATGAACTTATCCACCCGAACTAACACATCTTCCACTATCCCCTCGGGTTTTATAGCCGTTTGGTCTGCCAGCTGCAAAAATATGGGTGTACACCTTATCTCTCCAATCTCCTGCTCCAGTTTCTTGCAAATAGATAGAGGCATTAAATTAATTGAAGCGCCAGAATCACATAAGGATTTATCAAAATTAATAGTTCCTAAAGAGCAAGGTATGGTAAAACTCCCTGGATCTCCACACTTTTGTGAGAGTTTATTTTGCAATATTGCGTTGCAATGCTCTGTGAGCTTGACCACTGAGGTTTCCTCTATTTTCCTCTTCTTTGTAAGGATCTCTTTCAAGAATTTAGCATAAGCAGGCATCTGTGAGAGCACTTATGTGAATGGTAAGTTTACATGAACATGTTTCAGCACATCTAGAAATCTCAAGAATTGCTTGTCCAACTTTTCTCTACTTAGCTTTTGGGGAAAATGTAGCGTAGACATATGCTTGCTCGCCTCAGGTTCCTCCCTTTTCGAGTTTTCTTCCTTCTTATTTTCGACACCATTTTTCAGTTGCTTCTCGCTTTCTTTTTCATGTCTCATATCTTTTTGGATTGGGGTGAGATCTTACAACACTTTCCCACTTCTCAAAGTTATAGCATTCATTGTTTCTTTGGGATTTCTTTCTGTATCAGACGTGAGTGTTACTGGGATCATATCAGACATTAGAGTAGATAGGTGCGCAACCTGTCTTTCCATGTTTCGAAAAGATGTGCCCAGTTCTTTGATAGCTGCACCATCTGCATCAAGCCTCCCATTTGTCTTGATAATGAAAGCCTTTATAAGATATTCCATGCTGGATTGATTCGATTGTGGAAACTGATATTGCTACTTCTATTGATTTTGAAAACCCAGAGCTCTTTATTCCTCGAATCTGGGGTTGTTTTGTTTCCATGCATTTGCAGTACCCCCCAGGTGAACTCCACAAAAAATCGATGTGCATATGACCTATTGCATAAAAATTATAGTTTCCTACACCATTCGTTTCCTTAGTTGAGGCTTGACACTCATGAGTAGGGTGTGCTATTCCACATATATCACAAGCTGCGTGAGGTACATTTTGCATCGAGGCTACAGTCAACTTTCGTATTTCTTTAACCATAACATCAAGTTGTTCTTGTATAGATATAGTAACATCAACTTAGTGAATACCAATTGATTTTCTTTTTTCCGCACTCTCAAAAGGCCAGTGATTAGCATCTTCAGATAACTCATCGAGAATTGTAACTATCTCCTTTGGAGTATTCTTCATCAAGGGGCCTCCAACTGCATTACTCAATGTTCTCCGCGAGGTCGGTGTCAATCCTTACCAAAAGTCCTGGAGTTGCATCTAGAATTCAATTCCGCTATATTGACACTTTCTAACTATCTCCTTAAATCTCTACCATGCTTCAAAAATAGTTTCAGTCTCTTTCTGGATGATGTTATGAATTTCTCTTCTAAACTTGATCATCTTAGCCGAGGAGAAATATTTATCAAGGAATTTTCTGGTCATCTCCTCCCATGTTCTAATCGATCCATTAGGCAAGCTTCAAAGCCACCGCTTCGCATCATCTTTAAGTGAAAAAGGGGAATGCTCTTAAGTACACTGCATCTTATGACACCCCATTATATTGAAATGTGTTCATAATCTCCTCGAAGTCCATTAGATGCGTGTTTGGATCTTCGTTTATATTCCCTCTGAAGACACAACAGTTCTGAATGGTTTGAAACAACCCTTGCTTCAACTCGAAATTGTTTGCTGCAATTGAAGGTTGTCTAACACTTAATAATCCTTGATTGTAGACTGGTATGGCATAATCACCCAATGCTCTATCAGGCATGGGTACCGCATTCTCAAACTGGTCTTCAATCAAGGGTCTATTATATTGAATCTTCGACCCCTATAGTCTTCGACGGTTTCCTTAGCAGCTCTACGGGTTGCCTCAGCTGCTATCCTTGCAGCTTCTTCTCTATGTTGCGCTGCCTCTCTTGCAGCGGCCTCTACCTCGTCGTCACCGTTATTAGCCATGTGTTTTTGGGTTGAAGGTTGCCCTATGAACTTTACAGCGAACTCTTTCTCCTTGCTCAGTTGTCGCATGTGTTTTTCCAATTTCGGTTTATAGGGTAATACTTCTTTAGAAGAAGATCGTGTCATATACCACAAACTTAACATGTTGCCTGCACACAGAGGAGAAACCCGTGAAGAACAAAATAAAAGTAAAAATAAAAATAAATTCCTGAATTAGCACTATAAACTATTTCGAACACTATTGATTGTCAATCCCCAGCAACGGCGCCAAAATTTGACGAGCGCAAAACACACACTTAAATTGTGCTCGCTAGTTAAAGATAGTATAGTATAAAATTGTATCCACATGGATTATATTTAAATAGTATTCTTGTAGTTTCTAGCTTGATTGCTATCCAGAAGGATCAACAGTTGAGATTTATATGATTAATAATAAAATTTAACTAAGAATTTAAAATCTACAGCTATTGACTAGTGACTATGGAAACAAGGAATATGCAATTAAGGTTATGAGTGGAAGAGTATAGGGTTTTGACAGAATAAGTACAAGATAATTATTCGGGATCTAACTCTAGATAATACACTTCCAATGTTCAAGTGAGTCTCTCGAATTCACTCTATATTAGTTCAAACATTTAGCAAAAACTTCTCTCTCAATTAAGTCTTAACCTTACGAGATGAACCAATTTAAGCACTATGAAGATATGCAAGAATGCGTAGTAGATCAGTCTTAAGGAAAACCTCTTTCGATTATTCTCCTAACTAGATTTAATCAATGATTCAACTAGCCTCTTTCGATTACTTAGAAGAATTTATGAACTCAACCAATAATATAATGCAAAGATATCACAAGTTATGCCTCTTTCGATTACAAGAACAAGTGAATATAGATGCAACAATTAAATCTTCCAAAAATGATTCAAATACATAAAAATAGAGTTATAATCCACAAACAATTATCAATACACCAAATCCATCAAAATCCAAAGGGATCTACTCCATAGACATGGAGAAGTTCTTCACAAATGTAACTAAAGTATAGAAAACATAAATTCAATCCAAACCCGGATCTTGAGTGAGGAAGGAATGATGAAATCCTTGTGTTTGTGTTCTTCCCAAGCCTCCTTAAGTCGAAAATGTGTCAAAAGTACCGAAAATGGTATTTTCTGATGTATTTAAGCCATCCCCAATTAATCCTCGGACGAAACTACCCATTTTAGCCGAAATAGAAAATCACACTAATATTTTTTGTCCTACCACGCCGCCCCATGCGGTGCCCATGTAGGAAATTCCATAACATGCCAAAAACTCATTTCTTGCCACTTTTTGCACTAGTGCCTCGCGGGGCGGTAGTGCAATTTTCTCAGAGTGAATTGGTTCTCATTTTTTGACATTCAGACTTGGTTTTCGACCCCCGAACGTGATCCTCACTTAATTTCATGGGCTTCTATTCAGATTTCAAAGCTCCAAATAGCTCGAATTAGCTCCACAATATCTACATAACTCGGAATCACTCCTACAAGTCATAAAACACACAATAAGTACAAAAACACTACCAATTAAAACTCAACACAAGTACGGTGTAGTGAATTAGAGTGCAATAAGCGACTAAAATACGGGATTATAGCCTACCATCAAGTTGAATATTGAATTCTGGACGCACACCTCCGTGAAACTCGAAATTTAAGTAAAATGATCAATGCCTCCACCTCTGTCGATGTATTACCAATAGAAGCAACAATAGAAATTCGACGATGATAAATTTGTATGGTACAACAACATACAAATTAAAAATAAATTTTCGTATAAATTGACACATCTACAACTACATATAAACTAAAAATAAATTTTATACAACTAAATATATAGTATACAACTTTCATACATCATGTTTACCCAGTTAAATACAACTACAACATCATACAACTTAAAAATATTTTTCAAACAAATTTTATACAATATATCTTTTGTATTTTTTTTTTATTTTATGATTTTGTATATATTTTGTATGTGGTGTGTTCTTCTTCTTCTTTGAAATTTCAGTCAAAACTTCCTCTCTTAATACAATTTTGATACATATTACAATAACTTTATGTAGAAAGATAGTGTTTATAACTTAAATACAAATTTCATACAATGATTCGTACACTATAGAACTATTTTTTAACTTTCATACAATATTCAAATAAAAGAATATAACTACAATAAAATACAACTTAAATACAATTTATATACAACAATGCTATAACTTTAATACAATTTTGTAAGTATATCGTGTGTCATGTATTCTTCTTATTCTTCTTCGAGTTTCAATCTGAAATTCAGCCAAAATAAAGTCTAAATTTCACCAAACACCCTCAAAATTGAGATATAAACTCCAAAGAATATTCTCAATTATTTGTAACAATACCCAATCTAAATAAATAATAGTTTTTGAAAACCCAAATTCGAATTCAAAGTTTCGAAGATTTTTAGTGGCTGTCAATGGTGGAGAGTTTAATACCTTCAAAATTTATTGATTGACAATTTCAATTCGAACACCAATTGTGTAACATGAAAGAAAATTGCTAAGTTAAAACTCTATAGTACAATGACTGAAATCCATTGATGAATTCAATTAAAACTATATACAACATAAAAAGATAAAAAATAGAGAACATCAAAATAAGAACAATTGGGTAAAGAAGAGAGACGGAGAGAGAGACAGACGGAGAGAGAGAGAGCATGTATAAAGGGATGGAAAAATATCTGATATTCCTTATTCAATTCCTAATATAAAGAGATACTCATTTAAAACTAATTTGTATATAATTGTTAAATTATATATGACTATGTAATTAAGTTAAAACTTAATTAGGGAGGGTAAATAAGATTGTTATGTAGTATGAATAGGTAAAAATCCCAAAATAAAAAAGGAGTAAACAGTGGGCCAGACCCATATATATAACAAGAAATAGCGTGGGATAATCACTTTTTAACATGATATTTAGTTTTTATTCAATATTTTTAATGTTGAGCACAAATAGCCACTACTCTATTAAAATTAATACGAAAAGACGTTGTTACCCTTTTTTCATGAGTGTTGTGTAAATATTAAGGACATAGTGTCCTTAATATTTATACTGCACACATGAAGTTAAGGACGTTGTGTCCTTAACATTTACACTGAACATATGAAGTTAAGGACATGATATCCTAAAGTTTAACAACGGAAGGTACAAATACAAGACACTTTGTCCTTAATATTTATACATTATTTATGAAGTTAAGGACATCATGTCCTTAATATTTACACAACACTCATAAAGTTAAGGACACTATGTCCTTACATTTACACTATACATATGAAGTTAAGGACATAAAATCCTTAACATTTACACTACACATATGAAGTTAAGGACATGAGGTCCTAAAGTTTAACAACAGAAGGTGCAAATACAAGTTAAAGACATTATGTCCTTAACATTTACACTACACACATGAAGTTAAGGACGTAGTGTCCTTAACATTTACACTGAACATATGAAGTTAAGGACATGATGTCCTAAAGTTTAACAACGAAAGGTGCAAATACAAGACACTTTGTCCTTAATATTTACACAGTATTTATGAAGTTAATAGGACATCGTGTCCTTAACATTTACACTGAACATATGAAGTTAAGGACATGATGTCCTAAAGTTTAACAACAGAATGTGCAAATAAAAGACACTTTGTCCTTAATATTTACACAGTATTTATGAAGTTAAGGATATCATGTCCTTAATATTTACACAACACTCATAAAGTTAAGGACACTATATCCTTAACATTTACACTGCACACATGAAGTTAAGGACACCATGTCCTAAAGTTTAACAACGGAAAGTGCAAATACAAGACACTTTGTCCTTAATATTTACACAGTATTTATGAAATTAAGGACGTCATGCCCTTAATATTTACACAACACTCATAAAGTTAAGGACACTATGTCCTTAACATTTACACTATACATATGAAGTTAAGGACACCATGTCCTTAATATTTATACTACACATATGAAGTTAAGAACATGAGGTCTTAAAGTTTAACAACAGAAGGTGCAAATACAAGTTAAGGACATTATGTCCTTAACATTTACACTACACACATGAAGTTAAGGACGTCGTGTCCTTAACATTTACACTGAACATATGAAATTAAGGACATGATGTCCTTAATATTAGCGCAGGGGTATTTTTGTCCGGGTGGGTAAAAAAATTATTAAGCATTGGCTAAAAAGTTAATACATTTTAAACGGTGACTAAAGAGTAAAGACATCTCTAATTAGTGGCTAACCGTGCACTTCCCCGGTGCAAGCTTTAGGACGGTCATTGTACAAAGTACATCAAATGGGCCCAATGTTTTAATTGGGTTATTGGGCCAGACAGAGCCATCCCCACCACCGTATAGGAATCGTACCTCCCCCAATTGAAAAGACACCCGTCCATGAATTTTCAGACTTCAATGCTAGCACGAACACTACCACGTTTCAATCCCTGATTGCATCAAATATAAACTGAAGACTAAAAAAAGTGAAAAGACAAAATCACGGTTCAAATTCTAGCCGAAATAAAAATTGTTAGGTGATTTTTTTCATTTGTCTAAATTTAAAGGACAAAGTAAAATGTATCTTAGAGCAACGGTAAAATTGTCTTCGTATGATGCTTGCTTCAGAGTAGGCCGCTTACATTACACCTTTGACATACAGTCCTTCACCTGATCCTGCGTAAACACAAAATACTTTGTGTACGAAGCTATCTTTTTGTCCTTTTAAGTAACATGTGTGTATACTGATGATAGATAGCATGAACCTAATGGACTAGTTGAGAGTAAATTGATCCGAACATTACCATTATTAAAAAAGTATTACTATGATGCAAGTCAAATCAATCAACTTTATCCATGTTTACAAGACAATTATGCACATTCCCTCAGGTTAGAGGAACCTAGCCAAAGAATCGTCCCATTCGAAACCTGTCTGCTACATATTGTAACCTAACATCTTTTTATTTAACTGCGTAGGGGGCCACCACTCACGAGTAGCTAAGACAACCCAATGCCAACTATGTACTCTTATCATCAGTTTCTTTTTTTCTTTTTGGATGCCACATTGAAATTGCCACTAATATCACACTAATTACCTCTATCGATCACGTTCCTATCTCAAACTACTCCCTTTGATTCTTGTAGTATAAACTATTAGGAGACTTTGCGGATTTCCTCCTTAGCGAAACCGGAACATCTACAACAACTCGACTCGAATTATTGGTCATGGACTCCTTGTTTTCATAACCTAATAAATTTCATGTTTCCATAGCCTAATTATCCTCGGAGAATCGAACCTAGCCGTCGTTTGTTTTCCATAAGAAATGTTAGAATAATCTCTTTTCTATTCGACCATAATGATGTATTTATAGATTATAAGTAGGATTTAAGATGAAAGATGGGCTTATGGGTCATCTAGCACCATTTATGGATGGACCCGACCCAATAATATTTTCCGAACAATTTTACTATCTTAACTGTATGTAACTTTGGATGATTCACAATAATTTTATTATTTGAACTTAACCGATATTTTCGGGAATAAAGCTGGTAGCAAGATGGAATATTATACCTCTCACCAATTTCATCAAATATTATGATATTTATAATGCAGAACAGAATTATGTTGTGCATTCCAGTTCTAATAATTGCCAGGAGAAGATTATATATGATGGAAAAGAAAATAACGGGGAAAGATAATAAGCATAGTAGAGATGATAATTTTTCGTTTTATTAGTTCGCTAGCTGATTATAATTTTATTTTCTTCAAATTTATACATGTCATGATCAGTTAGGTTTTAGCTAGACTTCTAGGGGAAGCAATCAAGTTGATCAAAGAACATAAAAGCACGTACCATATGTTTGATTAGTCCATTTACGTTGTCCTTAAATCTATATCACAAGGTTATCATTTAATTTCCTAAGCTTAAGTAGAGAATATAATTATAAATAGTTGAATTATATGCGTTTAATTAATAGAGATTTGGACCATCATCAATATCAAGATCACATATTAATTTGAAGTTGCCTTCAGCATCAAAGGTTGCTTTCAATATTTACTCTCTTAGCTTCTCATATATACGCATACATGTACAGACACTATGTTTTTTTTTCCCTTGTTAAATGGCATTTTTACCCCTCCCATGCACCCTCAACCTTATATATACGTCCATAAAAAAACAAAGACACACACAAAAGAATGAAGACGTGGTCCTTAAACGTCACTCTCTAACTTTTCCTCTTCTTTTCTCACAAAATTCCCACTTCATATCATCATCTTCATCCTTTGTTCTTCTTCTTTTCTTCAATTCCTCTTCCACTTTAGTTTTTAATATGGAAACAGCTGGTCATCATAATATTTCTACTAGTGAAGATGATTATAAGAAGAAGAGAGGCAGTTGCAATAATAATATTACAACAAATAATAACCATATTAAGAAAGGGTCATTAAATAATGGAGGGTCAAGTACTACTCAAAGGTGTTGTCAAGCTGAGAAGTGCAGTGCTGATTTAAGTGATGCTAAGCAGTACCATAGGAGGCATAAAGTCTGTGAATACCATGCAAAGGCTCAAGTCGTCGTCGTCGCCGGATTCCGGCAACGCTTCTGTCAACAATGCAGCCGGTTTGATCACAACTTCCTCTATCTTTTCTTTTCTAAACATAATTACATGGCATGTCTATTCTAATCAGAATGATAGATCTTTAACTTTAAATTATCTTTAACTTTAAATTTCTCATTTTACCTAAGAGATGCTAGAACATCAAATTCCAAGGACACTTTTGGTATATACTAAAAATCTTTCTTAATTTCTTTTTTTAAACTTTTAGTTAAGTTAAACACTGTCATATAAAACGTGTGGAGTATTAATTTACTTGTTGCATGGTTTACATTCCTCTGTTTTAATATGTGTGCATTGCGTTGATTTTGTTGTTTAGCGTTTCATCCATATATATAATGGTTGAATCGTGAGATAGTTGAAAAGCTGGTAGTTTTAATGTGACTATATAGTAGTACTACAATTTTTCTTTTTGGAGTCTGACTATAGTAGTACTATTAAAAGAATCATTAGTGACTAAATTGTTTTAGCACCTTCTTAATTCAAGGGTATTCGTTGATGTCATTTTCTGTGTCAGCTCTGTGGTTTAATTAGATTAAAAACTACTACCTAGATTGACTTCATAATCTAGGTGGTTGACTAGTTCATGTTTCTGATATGAGTCCTTTTAATATCATATTACTGTTGATCTATTTGGTTTCAAAAAGTGGTTGAGGTAGATGCTAAAAATAGCATTGGAAGCTTCTTTTTAAAGTGGGTACAAAATACAAAGGCATCTTATGCCACCAAGTTTAGAGCATTAATCTATGCATTTTTCTTTTATTTTCCTTTACAGCCTTTATCTTTTGTCTTAGTGTATTTCTCCCTTTTACTACTTTTGTTGTTCCTCATCTTTTCATTTCTCCGATCCTCATGCATTAACAACAACAACAACAAAAATCCGAAAGTGGAATCTGGAGAGGGTAATGTGTATACAGACCTTATCCCTACACTGGAAAGATAGAGATACTGTTTCCGATAGAAATTGTCTTCAAAATTTTGTTATTGAAAACATATCTTATGAGTCCTCATACTTGGCCAAGATCTCGTTGTTGGTTCCTTGTGATGGAGTATTCAGATGACAATTTAGTTAATGAATGCGTGATTGACGTTCCTAATCTAGATATTTTTCTTTTCGTTATTTAATTGATTTATTACGTTATAATTGTTATAAGAGCAGATCTGTGCTTGTAAACATGACTTCAGATCTGATTCGTGGTACTTGTGAATAGTGATTGATATTTTCTGCTTAATTATATATATTAAGCAAAAAGTGGTATGCTTAGATTTGAGCTCTTTCGGTTGATAAATTCTCCTCTTAACCACTGAAGCTTCACAGTCAGTACCTAAAAGATTGTAACAACCCTGCACACCCTGCACATTAGCGATGTTGTCTACTTTGGGCTCAGCCCCGCATGATTTTAAAACGCATATTTAGGGTCTTGTTTATTTATATACCCAACATCTCTTTCGTATTTTGTCAATGTGATATTTGCATGAGATGTCACAAAGATACTAGTTTAGTTACATTAATTTTTCAAAGTAAGTGGAATTAGTTACTTGAAAAGATAAAAAAAATAACTATACAAGTTTAAATTATACCGATCGAGCCAGCATAAAATTATTTTCACAGCTCATATGGACACTTTAAAATGCTTTTACTATAATCTTGATACGGTATTGGACTTCTGTTAATGGTTATGCAAAGCCATAAATCAGTACAGAAAAATATTAAAACCGAGGACTTATTTAAATTCAGTACGTAGTACTAGTTGTTTCTTAATTGTGTCGAGATAATTAAGATGTTCTGCTTTTGGTTAGTTAATTGACTAAATACGTGATATATGGAAGCAGATTTCATGAGTTGACGGAATTTGATGAATCGAAAAGGAGTTGCCGAAGGCGTTTGGCTGGACACAACGAAAGGCGAAGAAAGAGCTCATCATCAACTGCAGAGTCACATAATATTGCAGAAAGTTCAAGCAGAAAAGGGACAGTGCAACTCAATAATAAGGACATTAACATGATATGTGGTCAAGTAAATGACAAGGGAAGAATTCAGATTTCAATTCAAGAAAATTCCACTTTCAAAAACTTCCACCTCCGTTGAAGAAATGCCTGCATATTAATTAATTGCTCTCTCTCTTCTGTCATTCTCTCCAAGTTCTATTCCTGAAATAATCATCACTCACACGGCCATTAGTACTACTGGCTTTATCTGAACTAGAAACAGACTATCAATTATTATGATGATGTATTAGATAGTACTATTAAGAAAAAGCCAAGATTGTATGCTTGTCGAGTAGTTGGGGAGCCCGGTACACAAAACATTTTGTATTTATGCAGGGTTTGGAAAAGGGTAACGTTCCAAAGAGTATAAGGTAGACAACCTACCCTAATACATGGGGAGTAGTTGTTTACATATTCCTCTTGATCTACCATCCCTGGCTTTAGATTGATATGATTGCCTTATGATATATGTTAGATATATGCTTGATTTCAATGTAATTAAGTATGATATAATTTCAGACTTGATAAAGATAGTCATAATATCAGTAATAGTGAATAGAGGACTCATCGTAATATCTGTGAAGTTATAGTGAAAAGTTTAAATCATGTTGTGCAAGGAAAGGAAGGTGGGAAATTGGGTATGAATCTGCCTTCCCAGTTTTTTACCCCAAATGTGAGACTTCAGTGCGAATCCAAATTTAATCGGACTCCAATGTGTGATGACCCAAAATGTTATATTTAAATTTAATGATTAATTATGTGATTTAAGCACTATTTACCATTACTCGACTTGCATGTGCAGTCCGCAAAAAAAAAAGTCCGGAAAGTTTTTAGGTAAAAAATGGATTAAAATGTGAATTAGATATTTAAAACACAACTGAGTTGACTTTGGTCAACATTTTGAGCAAATGGACTCGGATCAGTGTTTTGACAGTTCCGGTAGGTCCGTATCGTGAATTGGGACTTGGGCTATTGCCCGGAATCAAATTTCGAGGTCCCTAACCCGAGATATTAAATTTTGATGAAAAATTTAAAGTTTAAGTTCAAATAGTGACCAGATGTCGAATTATATGCAAATGACCCCGGAATAGAATTTTGATGATTCCAACATAGAACTATTTGTTTACTTATAGAACTATTAGAAAATATTCACTTCTTTGATTCCTTATCGTGCGTATTTGTTTACTTCAAAATTTTAATTAATTGTCTTTTTATTCTCTCACAGATGGTGAGGACACGCACAACTGGATCTGATGATCAAACACCCACGCCCCCTGTTGGAGTCGCAAGAGGCCGGGGTCGGGGCAGAGGCTGAGGAAGACCACGTGGTGCAGCCAAAGCTCCTGCACGAACTGCTGCACCAGAGCCACCAGTAGCTCCAGTTGGAGAGCAGGCACCTGAGACGCCTGTTACTACTCCTGCACTTCAGGAGACTCTCGCCCAGTTTTTGAGCATGTTTGGCACTTTAACTCAGGCAGGATTAATTCCACTTACTCCTGCCACATCTCAGGCTGGGGGAGGAGCGCAGACTCCCGCCGCCCGTACTCCAGAGCCACGTGCCCAAGTTGACCATGCCCCAGAGGTTACACCAGTGCAACCAGTTGTCCTAGTTTAGCCTGATATTAGGACAGCAGTTTCAGAGGGGAGCAACTCAGGCTCGAGAGGTATAAAAAGTACCACTTTCCTACTTTCAGCGGTTTAGCTTCAGATGATGCTCAGGGTTTTCTGGAGGAATGTCACCGTATCATTCGTACTATGGGTATTGTAGATTCCAGTGGGGTTTCTTTCACGCCATTCCAGTTTAGAGGAGCAGCCTACCAGTGGTGGCAGACATATGAGTTGGATAGTCCCACTGAGACATCTTCACTCACTTGGACTCAATTTTCGGATAAGTTCTTAAGGGAGTATGTTACTCAGAGTCTTAGGGATGCATGGCGCACAGAGTTTGAGCAGTTGCGCCAGGGTTCTATGACCGTGTCAGAGTATGCGGTCCGATTCAATGATTTGGCTAGGCATGCACTAGCCTTAGTTGCTACTGTTCGAGAGCGGGTTCGCAGATTTATTGAGGGTCTTCACCCTGGTATCAGATACAGTATGGCCCGAGAGCTAGAGATGGACATCACATACCAACAGGTGGTGTCAATTGCTAGAAGATTGGAAGGTATGCGGACTCGAGAGAGGGAAGAGAGGGAAGCTAAGAGACCCCGAGATTCTGGAACATATAATAATTCTCGTGCCCCAGTTGCAGCCCGTCATGGTAGAGGTTATGTGAACCGTCCTATCCATTTAGCACTTCCAGCTTCTAATGGTATTCCGACTACTCCCAGACCTCAGGTTCCATATTATGCACCACCAGTTTCTTCTGTACCTCCTGTACGGGGTACTTTCAGCGGACAGTCTAGTCGATCAGGCCAGAGCCAGTCCCAACAGCCACATCATCTGAGGGCTTGTTTTGAGTGTGGTGACACTCGTCATATCATGAGGGATTTCCCCATAATTAGGAGGGGTGCACCTCCACGGATTTCTCAGGCCCCACCTATTCCACAGGGTCCTTAGGCTTCTCAGGCCATGATTACTGCACCAGTTGCCACTCCACCTGCACAGCCAGCTAGAGGTGGAGGTCGGGCAGGTAGAGGTCGCCCTAGAGGGGAAGGCCATGCCAGATATTATGCCCTTCCTGCTAGGACAGATGTCGTTGCATCTGATTCTGTTATCACAGGTATTATTCCGGTCTGTCATAGAGATGCATCAGTTTTATTTGATCCAGGCTCCACTTATTCTTACGTGTCATCTTATTTTGCCCCTTATTTGGGCGTATCACGTGATTACTTGAGTTCTTCTGTTTATGTATCTACACCCGTGGGTGAATCCATTATTGTGAACCGTGTGTATCAGTCGTGTTTAATTGTTATCAATGGTTTTAAGACCAGAGCTGATTTATTATTGCTCAGTATGGTGGATTTTGATATTATTTTGGGCATGGACTGTTGTCGCCCTATCATGCTATTCTTGATTGTTACGCCAAGACGGTGACATTGGCTATGCCGGGTCTACCGCAGCTAGAGTGGAGAGGTACCTCGGATCATGTTCCTAGCACGGTTGTTTCATTTCTTAAAGCTCAACGAATGGTTGAGAAGGGGTGTGATGCGTATCTGGCCTATGTGAGAGATGTTAGTATTGATACTCTTACTGTAGAGTCAGTTCTTGTAGTAAGGGATTTTCCTGATATATTTCTAGCAGATCTTCCGGGTATGCCACCCGACAGGGATATTGATTTTGGTATTGATCTATTACCGGGTACTCAGCCCATTTCTATTCCACCATACCATATGGCCCCAGCAGAGTTGAAAGAATTAAAAGAACAGTTACAGGAATTGCTTGATAAGGGTTTCATTCGGCCTAGTGTATCGCTGTGTGGTGCTCCTGTCTTATTTGTAAAGAAGAAGGATGGTTCTATGCAGATATGTATTGATTATCGCTAGTTGAACAATGTTACAGTGAAGAACAGGTATCCATTGCCACGTATTGATGACTTATTTGATCAGCTTCACGGTGCCAGGGTATTCTCTAAAATTGACTTGCGTTCAGGCTATCATCAGTTGAAGATTCGAGAGCCAGATATTCCGAAGACTGCTTTCAGGACTCGGTACGGTCATTACAAGTTCCTTGTGATGTCTTTTGGGCTGACTAATGCCCCAGCAATATTTATGCACTTAATGAATAATGTATTTGAACCCTATCTTGATTCCTTCGTCATTGTGTTTATTGACGACATTCTGGTATATTCCCGGAGTCGAGAAGATCATGAACAACACCTGAGGACTGTGCTTCAGATTTTGAGAGAAATAAAGTTATATGCAAAATTTTCAAAGTGTGAATTCTGGCTTGATTCAGTGGGATTTTTGGGTCGTATAGTTTCGTGTGAGGGGATCAAGGTAGATCCAAAGACGATTGAAACAGTGCAGAGTTGGTCCAGACCGTCCTCAGTTATGGAAATCCGGAGTTTCCTTGGTTTGGCTGGGTATTATGGTCGATTTGTAAATGATTTCTCTTCTATTGCTGCATCTATGACCAAATTGACCCAGAAGGGTGCTCCGTTCTGGTGGACCGAGGAATGTGAGGAGAGCTTCCAAAAGCTCAAGACAGCTTTGACTACACCCCCAGTATTGGTATTACCTACAGGTACATGATCTTATAATGTGTATTGTGACGCGTCACGTATTGGTCTCGGCGCAGTGTTGATGCAAGACCGTAGGGTGATTGCCTACGCATCCAGACAGTTAAAGGTGCATGAAAAGAATTATCATGTACATTACCTGGAGTTAGCAGCTATTGTTCATGCCTTAAAAATATGGCGGCATTATTTGTACAGTGTCCATTGTGAGATCTACACCGATCACCGGAGTCTACAACATCTGTTTAAACAGAAGGATCTTAACTTGCGGCAGCGGAGGTGGTTGGAGTTGCTTAAGGATTATGATATCACCATTCTCTATCATCCTGGGAAGGCTAATGTGGTGGCTGATGCCTTGAGTCGTAAGGCGGAGAGTTTGGGCAGCTTAGCATATTTACTGGTAGCAGAGAGGCCTTTGGCCTTGGATGTTCAGGCCTTGGCCAACCAGTTTGTTAGATTGGATATTTCCGAGCCGAGTCAAGTTTTGGCTTGCATGGTTTCTCAGTCTTCTCTTTATGATCGTATCAGGGAATACCAGTATGATAACCCTCATCTGCTTATCCTTAAGGATACAGTTCAGCACGGTGATGCCAACGAAGTCACTATTAGAGATGATGATGTATTACGGATGCAGGGCAGGCTATGTGTGCTTAATGTGGATGACTTGCGTGAGTTGATTCTCCAGGAGGCTCACAGTTCGCGGTACTCCATTCATCCGGGTGCTGCAAAGATGTATCAGGACTTGAGACAATACTATTGGTGGAGGTGGATGAAGAAAGACATAGTGGGGTATGTATCTCGGTGTCTAAATTATCAACAGGTGAAATATGAGCATCAGCGACCAGGTGGATTACTTCAGAAGTTAGAGATTCCAGAATAGAAATGGGAGCGAATCACTATGGATTTCGTTGTTGGGCTCCCACGGACTCAGCGGAAGTTTGATGCAGTTTGGGTGATTGTGGATAGGCTGACCAAATCAGCTCATTTTATTCCTGTGATTACTACTTACTCTTTAGAGCAGCTGGCTCAGGTATATATTCGCGAGATTGTTAGACTTCATGGTGTACCAGTATCTATCATCTCTGACCGGGGTACACAGTTTACCTCACGGTTTTGGAGGGCAGTACAACGTGAGTTGGGTACTCAAGTAGAGTTGAGTACAACATTTCACCCTCAGACGGACGGGCATTCCGAACGCACTATTCAGATACTGGAGGATATGCTTCGTGCGTGTGTGATAGATTTTGGGGGTGCTTGGGATCAGTTCTTACCACTTGCGGAGTTTGTTTACAATAACAATTACCAGTCAAGCATTCAAATGGCTCCGTATGAGGCCTTATATGGTAGGCGGTGCCGGTCTCCAGTGGGTTGGTTCGAACCAGGCGAGGCTAGACTTTTGGGTACAGACTTGGTTCAGGATGCCTTGGAAAAGGTTAAGTTGATTCAGGATCGACTTCGTACAGCCCCATCTAGACAAAAGAGTTATGCGGATCGGAAGGCTCGTGATGTTGCATTCATGGTTGGTGAGTGGGTATTGCTCCGGGTTTCGCCTATGAAGGGTGTGATGAGGTTCGGGAAGAAGGGCAAGTTGAGCCCTAGGTATATTGGGCCTTTTGAGATTCTTGAGAGAGTTGGAGAGGTGGCTTACAGACTTGTACTACCACCTAGTCTTTCTGCGGTTCATTCGATATTCCATGTTTCTATGCTTTGGAAATATCACGGCAATCCGTCTCATGTGTTAGAGTTCAGTTCGGTTCAGTTGGACAAGGATGTATCTTATGTTGAGGAACCAGTGGCTATTTTAGATAGGCAGGTCCGAAAGCTGAGGTCAAAGAACATTGCTTCCGTGAGGGTTCAGTGGAGGGGTCATCCGGTCGAGGAGGCGACTTGGGAGGTCGAGCATGATATACGCAGCTGTTATCCACACTTATTCACCAACTCAGGTACTTTTTTCTAACTCCGTTCGAGGATGAACGTTTGTTTTAGAGGTGGAGAATGCGATGACCTAAAATGTAATCTTTAAATTTAATGATTAATTATGTAATCTAAGAACTATTTACCATTACTCGACTTGCGTGTGCAGTCCGTAAAAAAAAATTCCGGAAAGTTTTAGGTAAAAAATGGATTAAAATGTGAATTAGATGTTCAAAATACAACTGAGTTGACTTTGGTCAACATTTTGAGCAAATGGACTCGGATCAGTATTTTGACAGTTCCGGTAGGTCCGTATTGTGAATTGGGACTTGGGCGTATGCCCGGAATCAAATTCCGAGGTCCCTAGCCCGAGATATAAAATTTTGATGAAAAATTTAAAGTTTAAGTTCAAATAGTGATCTGATGTCGAATTATATGCAAATGACCCCGGAATAGAATTTTGATGATTCCAACAGCTATGTATGGTGATTTTGGACTTAGAAGCGTGATCAGAATTTTATTTGGAAGTCCATAGCGGAATTAGGCTTGAAATGCCGAAAGTTGAATTTTTGAGAAGTTTGACCGAGGGGTTGACTTTTTGATATCGGGGTAGAAATCCGATTCTGAAAATTTTCATAGCTCTGTTATGTCATTTATGACTTGCGTACAAAATTTGAGGTCAATCGGACTTGATTTGATAAGTTCCGGTATTGTT
This sequence comes from Nicotiana tomentosiformis, assembly GCF_000390325.3. Taxonomy (NCBI): domain Eukaryota; kingdom Viridiplantae; phylum Streptophyta; class Magnoliopsida; order Solanales; family Solanaceae; genus Nicotiana; species Nicotiana tomentosiformis. Next base: position 25,027,328 of record NC_090818.1, read on the forward strand.
TGTAGAAATTGAAAGTTTCAAAGTTCATTAGGCTTGAATCTATGTGTGATTCGTGATTTTAGCATTGTTTGATGTGATTTGAGGTTTCAAATAAGTTCGTATGATATTTTAGGACTTGTTGGTGTATTGGGTTGAGGTCCCGAGAGCCTCGGGTGAGTTTCGGATGGTTAACGGATAAAAAATGGGACTTAAACAGCTGCTGCAAAAGCTGCTGCAACTTCTCTTCTGATGTGCAATCGAGCCCCCAGAAATCGAGCCGAGGATCGAAGGCAGGCTCCAGATCCATGATCGAAGGCAAGCTCGAAGGCTAGTGACCAAGGCCAGTGATCGAAGGCCATAAAGATCGAAGCCAGGATTGATGATTGTGATCGAGCCTCAGGGTCGAGGGCCATGATCGAAGCTATGATCGAAGGCCATGACCGAGGTCCATGATCGAGGACCATGATTGGACTACCCTTAATCGGGCTCCCCAGGATCGGACTCCATGATCGAGGTCCAGGATCGAACCCCATGATCGAGGTCACCCCAGACAGATTTGTAAGATATAAAATCAAGGGGGGCTTCGTCCCATTCGCCATTTTTAACAACTTGGAGCTTGGGTAGAGGAGATTTTTGATATATCTTCAAGAAAAAATATTGGGGTAAGTGTTCTTAACTAAATCTTGGTTAGATTACCCGAATCCATCACTATTTTTAACATTTAATTGGTGATTTAAGTTGAAAAAAATTTGAAAACCCTCTTGGATAGATTTGAGGATTTGAGGGTCGAATCGTTATCGGAATTTAGTCATTTTGGTATGGTTAGACTCGTGGTTGAATGAACGTTCATATTTCGTAACTTTCGCTGGATTCCGAGATATGGGCCCCACGGGCAAATTTTGAGCTAATTTCGGATTTTATTGAAAAATATAATATTTTCTTATGAAATTGATTACTATAATTTTTGTTGACTGTATCGAATTAATTATGACTAGATACGAGTCGATCGGAGTCGAAAAATCGAGAAAAAAGCATAATACTTGGTTAAATTGGAGCAAGTCGAGGTAAGTGACTTGTCTAACCTTGTGTGGGGGAAATTACCTCTAGAATTGATATTAATGTGATTATTGAAATGTGTTGAAAGTCCTGTATACGAGGTGACGAGTGTGTACACGGGCTAAATGTGAAGGATTATATTTTTAAATGGTGTGGATCATTGTTGCGCATTTATTAAATTATTTTATCTTATTATATTATTCATCATTGATCTGTGATATATATTTTAAATTTGTTTGCCTTTTTTCTGCTAATTGTTTTACCTGTTTAATTGAAACTCGATTTTTTTTATACTGTGCATTATTTGAAGGTTGATTCTCTTTAAATTAAATATTATTAATATGAAGTATTTGACATTTCTAAATTTGATATTGAAGTAACGTATTAAAAATTTGAAATATTATTTTCCTAAATTATTTACTCTTGAATATTTTCGTAAGTTATTTTTTGGGTACTCATTGTGATGGAGCCGTGAGCTCTTTATTGTGGAAATAATATTATTGTCGGATTATTCTAGCATGAGCCGTGAGCTCTTTATTATTGAAAAATATTGTTGTTGATTTATTGTGGAAAATTGAAATATTGGGCACTTGAGGTGCAAATTGTGATATATTGTGATATTAATACGCATGCGGTGGTATAAGGTATGTGTATTGAAACGCATGCGGTGAGATAAGGGTGGCTTGATACGCGTGGCTAGTAGGGGTGACTACTAGAAGTCATGCGGTGTGATAATGGTGGCTAAAATGCGGGATGCTATTTCGAGAAAAATATTTTCTTTAAATAAATTGTGAAGGCTCCCGCGGTGGTATAAGGAAATGAGATATTGTGAAATTATTTATAATTTGGGACTACGAGGCGGTACCTCGGTAGTGCCCTTGTTGATATTAATTTATGGCCATAGTTGCTTTCGATTAATTGTTGTGATTTTCATAAAGTTGAAGGAAATTCTGTTTTGATTCCACGAGATATTATTTGCAATTATTTGTTGTTATTAAATGTGACATACTATTTGATTCATTTCCAATGTCATTTTATTTTACTATATTGATAAATATTTTACCATGCCATTATTATATTCCAGTAGGGCCTCACCTGATCTCGTCACTACTCTACCGAGTTTAGGCTTGGCACTTACTGGGTACCGTTGTGGTGTACTCATACTACGCTTCTGCACATCTTTTTGTGCAGATCCAGGTACATTTTACCAGCCTAGACGTCAGTGAGTTATCTGCGCACGGAGACTTCGAGGTATATCTGCCAGCGTCCGCAGACTCCGGAGTCCCCTTCTATCATTTTATGTTGCTTTCTTATATTTTATTTAGACCGTGACATATAGAGACATTGAGAATAAATTCTTAGAAGCTTTTGATTTATTTCTACCGGGTTTTGGGAGTTGTAATCATTTGAATTGTAGTTTATTTATTTTCAGATATTTATGATTATTCCGCATTGATAGACTTACCTAGTCTTAGAGACTAGGTGCCATCACGACCTCCTACGGAGGGAATTTGGGGTCGTGACACAATGCAAGTATCAAATATCGGATGAAAAAATAAAAGTTACTCAAACTGTCACTCTATAAACTTTCCCAACCAAACATAGCCCAAAACAAAATATCTACTCCATCTGTTTCAATTTAGATGACACACTTTCTTTATTAGTACATTTCAAGAAGAATGACACATTTCTACAATTGAAATAATTCAACTTTAAACTCTTCATTTTACTCATTTTACCCTTAATGAGAAGTTTTTATAACCATACAAATGTCATGGTCCCACAAAGATTTTACCTCTTAAACTTTTAAGACCACAAATTTCAAAAGTATTTTTTTCCCCTTAAAGTCCGTGTCGAGTCAAACTACCTCATCTAAATTGAAACGGAGGGAGTACTAAAAAAGGCCCAAATGTCATTTTGGGCCCAAATAGTTTCAATTAATGTCATTTTTTTTGTATCCGTTATTTTTGTAATACAGACATTGCCCTCTTTTATATATATATATATATATATATATATATATATATATATATATATATATATATATATATATATGCGATTCTTTGCTAAATTGAACCAAAATTGCTGAAATTGACGACAAAACAAGATACATTTGCGGTAATTTTCGTCTGATTCCAGGTAATTTGGAGTAGAAAATCTCTTGTTTTGTATATTTTTTCGGATTGCGTGTATTTTTGGAGAAGCGATGTTACTTTTTTTAGGCTTTTGCAACTGAATTATTTAGTTAGAGTTCATCGTAGGTATCTGTTATAGATGATTTTGTTAGTTTTGGTTGAGTTTTATATCAATTTCTTCATAAAATTCTGTAACCATTTGTTAGTATAATTTTTTTTAAAATTTTCTCATTGAACCTTATTTCAATTGTGAAACAGAGCAATATGACAAGACAAACTCGTTCGATGAGTTCATCACCTTATTCAAAGTCGGTTTCAATTGAGAAATCGAGCAACGTGAGAAGAGAAACTAGGTCGATGAGTTTATCTCCTCATTCAAACCCCGGTTTTAGTTGAGAAATCGATTGATGAACGAAATATAGGAAGACAAAATCGTTCTAACAGTGTTAAAATGTTAGAATCTCGAAAGGATGTTGTTGGACAATCTGAGAAAAAGAAGAGCAAAAGGGTTAGAGTGAATGCTGTTGAAGGCAAGAGAAAATGTGTCATAGAGGACGAAGTGAATTTGGGTGTCAAACCAAAAAAAAGTAAGGTTCAGAAGGCAGAAAAAGTTAAAATTCCTGACAAAGTTTGTAAGGTACATACAATTTTAGTTATATTTTTTTTCTATTGTTAAATCTTCTTTTAAAATTGGATTTAGTTTGTATTTGTTTATTTTTAATTCGTGTCATTTATTTGTAGCCTTAGAAGCTTTATTCCAGTTGGTGAGCCATTTCCTATTACTCATTGGACATCATACACTAATATGGACATTATATCAGTTTTACAGTCAAAGTTGACTGATGTCCATCTTCGGATGTTTAGGGAAAGCTGTTTTGGCTATTTCCTTGATTTACCTCGAGTTGCTATCCATGCACAACTGATTCGTTCTTTAATGTTTCGGGAGTTGGTTCAAGAAAAGTGTGATCAATTTTATGTGAAATTGAATGACAAATGTGTTTTACGTTTTGGTCTTTGGTAATTTGGTGTTGTAAGTGGTTTAAACTATTGTGGCAATAAAAATATTGAGGGTAACTTCAGTTGACCTAATAGGTTGGTGGATACTTATTTTTCTAGTTTTGAAGCGGTGTTAAAGAAGTCGCTTATTGATTGTTTTGAGAAGAAGAAATGGCAGTCTGATAAAGACGCAGTTAAGATTGCAATCATTTATTTCATAAACACATTTCTAATGTCCACTCATGCTCATAGGACATTTATAAGTAAACGTGATTTCCATCTTTTAGAGTGGTGAGTATGTGTCCTTTCCCTGGGGTAAGATTGCATTTCGAGCTTTAGTGAAGTCGGTGAGGGACATATTGAGGGGAAAGTTTGAGTTTATAGGATTGGTGGATTTCCTCTTGCATTATAGGTGTGGTTCTATGAATGTTGTACTGTAGTTGATAAAAAGTTTGTTGTTCGCATTGGAGATCATACACTATGCATATTAAATTTGGAAATGATAGACAGGGCAACGCGTGAGGACTTCTCTACTGGTTTCTTCAACATCACAGGGAATAAGGTACGACCTTTTATGTATTGATGGGTTATACATATATGATACACTGTAATTCATTGTGATACATCAAATATACAGTTTTTATACATCTTTGATACATCTAGGACTGAAGCACTTTTTGTTACATTTGCAGTTTAAAAATATTTCTCCTACAACTGAAGAGGTAAGGAGATTTATTTTGCCTGTTGAAGTTAATAATGAGTATCAGAAATATTTGACATCACGTAACAGGGGAAAACTTCCTATTTATGATAACGATGATTTTGTCACGCTACCCCCGAAACAGATTAAGGAGCCTGTCCCACCAAAAAAGATGCCGGGTGTCCAACCTGTTGATTATGACCGTGAGTTGCAGAAGTTGAAAGCTAATGTTAAACAGGTTTGTATTGGGTTTTTATATATAATTTTTGAAAGTTTTGTTAAAAATGTATATCCAAAGTCTATTATTTTTCTTATTTGTTTCCTTTTGTAGCTCCATAAGCAGTTAAAATCCTTCATGAAATATGCTTCTAATAAATTCAAGGAAGTCTTTGGGTTAATAAATTCCAAGGTATGTGTTTATTTTCCATTGTGCATTTTCTTTTATTTTTTTTAGTTAACATATTGTATCCTATTTTTTAAAAATGGTTTGGTGCAAGCGAAGACAAATATGGTGCACATCTAGAGGAAGACACCAGTGGTCGTCAAGACAATAATAATTTTGTGAGCAATATGGAGTTTGGTGGCAATGAAGATGTTGACATGGATGGTTTTAAGGTGTGTTTAGTTGTGCATTCTGCACTTTTCTTTTTTCTTTTCTTTGTTGTTTTTGATAATTTGATTCTTTTTAAAAAAAATAGGTCGGTGAAAGTGAAGGCAAAGATGTTCCATATTCTCAAGGAGATATCAGTGTGCATCATCGTAACAACATTGTGCTCGATGCAGCAGATCAGTTAGGTGTCAATATCATGGAAGAACCTTCTGGTGTGAAAGTTAACATGTTCGTTGCTAAAGTAACTTTCACACCAGATGTAGTGCATGTTGGCACTATTGGTGAAACTGCAGATGAGGCGGCAGGGGAGATGGAGGCAGAATCTGAGAAAGAAAAGGTTCCCAAATCTCAGACTGGCGTTGTTTGTGTGACTGCAAGTGTTGATGAGGCGGCATGAGAGATGAAGGAACAATCTGAGAAAGAGGTTCTTGAATCTCAGATTGTTCTGTACCAGCCTTAATTACTTCATGAAGTTTTGCCGCAAATGAAAAAAAGAAAAAGATGTCTGCAAAGGCCGTGTAGTCTCCGTTCATTACTATATTTGATTCAGGATCCAGTCTTGGTGTTATTGCAGCGAAAGAAAAAAAAGTAAATTTATGCTGTTAAGCATCCTTTTCAAAACAAAATCGGAACTGGCGTTAACCACTCTTTGTTGAATGTATTTGCTGCTTGGGTCAAAGAAGGGAAGTCCAGAAAGAAGTATGTTTCCAACTTCTGAGTTTTATTCAGTTTTATATTTTAATATATTTTTATTTGTAGCATTATTTTATATCAAATCACTGTATCGCTTTTGTGTATATTTGTTACCAGGAATGAAATTTACCCAAATCATGTTAGTGAACTCAATCATGCTTATAATCTTGGTGTATATCATGTTGAAGACAAAAAATAGTTTTACACTTTGGCATATAATGGTCAGCCTTTGGATGACTCGGTACGTAAGAAGTTACTTTTACAGTTTTTTTTTTAATTTTAGCCAGTGTACACGTGATCAGGCCTCTTAAGTTAGAACAAATTATTAATTGCTATCTTGTCTGGCACAAGAGAAGTAGTGATCATTCATTTTCCTTTGCTTTCTGTGAATTTGGTTTGAAAAAGTGTAGCTGCTTAAAGCTAACGAGCCTTCAGTGATTAATTATTTGTTATGTTTTGTTTCAGCACATTGATGTTTTGTTCTATTATTTGAGGAAGAAGGGGAAATATGACAAAGACTTACCTGTAACATTCACCACCACAGATTAGTACTTCGACGAGAAAATTAATGAGTTGTAGCAGGCGTTTATTGATACAAATGGAGATAGTGAAGTGTGCAATCCGAAACATGTCACTGCAAAGTATATTCAGGGGTATGTCTTGGATGCCAATGATCCATGGCACACTGTTGAGCACGTCTTAATGCTAATTAATATTGCGGAACAATGGCATTGGATAATGGCTGTGATGTCCTTCAAGGATATGTGCATATATGTGTATGACTCTATGCGTGATGGAGCTGCTCATCAAGCCAAAGTTCATAACACAATGCGCAAGTATTCTGTGTTGCTGCCTCATTTTTTCGTGCACACACGTTTCTATTTAAACAAAAAAAAATATCAATTGGCGCACTGGTGTCTACAAATCAAAGGACTTGATTACCTCTTTTGATGTAAAACTGGTTGAAGGACTGCCTCAACAAGTCGAAGCGTATGAATTTTTTTCAACACAATCTGCTTGTTTTTAGATTCTGCAGTTTGATAATTGTTGTTATTTTTATTTTTGTAGTGATTGCAGCATCATTTTTCGAGCATTTAATTGAGGGCAAGACGCCTCCTAAAAAATTCAATTTCTATGCACACCGGCGCAGATTTGGTGCTCTCTTGTGGGATTATGCTAGAAAGAAGATGGAACTGAACGCGCAAAGTAATGATGAGATTATTGGTCGACAGAATAAGCCGCGAAAGCGGAAAAAGTAGTTACTTTTGTCTTTGTTGTAGGATGAACTCAATAATTTTGTTTTGTATTGTGTTCTGTTATGTTGTCATTGTTGTAAGACAGATCAGATTTGTTTATGTTTGAATTTTATGAATACTTTTAAGATTTGTACGGCAAATGAGATGTCTGCTCTGTTATAAAGGTTTAATGTGTTTCAGCACAATATTGAAGTGTTGCAGTTTAGTTTATTTTGGTGTTTTCTCCCTTGATTTTGTGTTGTGAATTCAAGATATGAAAAATATACGGTAGTTTGTGATACAATCTCTTTTAGATACATGCATGATATACATATGATACATATATGATACATATGTGATACACACATAATACATACATGATACAGTCATTTTGGATTACTGCACAGTTAGTTTCTTCACAATGAGTTCTGCAGTTTGTTTGGTTTCGAAATATGTATTGATGAAGCCACACTCTTATATTTCTAAAACTATTTGCATAGTTTTCTAGCTGCTACGATTGTTTTCCATTAGTTAGTTTTGTTATTACACAAATACAGATATGAGTAAGAGCTGATACACAGAGATACATAGGTGATACACAAATGATACAAATATGATACATAGCTGATACAACTTCTTTTTTAATCAAACAGAAGTATAATTTAAAAAATACATTTACAACATGATTTTAAATGATAGATAAAATATTTATTTATATCTAAAATTCAAATGACATTCTGCATTGATACAGTTCTTGATATATTGGATTCTTCTAAATCTTTGTGATATTCAGTAAAGTAAATAACAAGTAATTCTAAGTGTGAGCACCTAATTTTAAAAGGAGGTGTGACACTAAGTTTGACATATTTCATCCTCTCTTTGGATTATTTATACAAGTTTTCTTGTTGTGACCTTGTTCTCCATACTGTCCACATGAAATAGACTTTTTTCATTCCCTTTCAGATATTGGCTTGCACCTCCCCTTCCTTGGCCTTCCTATTGATTTAGTCATATCTGGTGGTAAGATTTTCATCTAAAACTTATGCAGGAATTTTCCATGTGCTTTCATCAGGAACCAGATAAATTGGAATTTCATAGGTCTTCAATAGGTACTTGCTGGTATAGTACGCCGAGCAATACTCAATGTGATCAATGTATTTATATTTTAATACTGCCCAAGCATGTGCACATGGCAGCTCATCCAACTGAAACCTTCTACAGTTGCAAGTTCGATCGTTTAGGAACACCATTCTCTGCTTACCCTTGTCAAGTACTGAATATAAGTAACTCGTCGAGGGGGTCACCTACAAAATTTATCAACTATCATTAGTGGTGACAAAGCAGATGTCCTCAAAAAATATATACTGGAGAGCCTACAAGATTCAAATAGCTTAATATCATGTCAAACCAATCAATATTCAGCAGTGGGGTAGGCATAGATACTACATTAAATTGAAAGCCTTATATACATCCTGGTAGTCACCTAAAAGTTGAACAATTTGCTTACATAATGACTAATTTCTTGCATGCCTCAGAAGAAACAGAGAATAGAGGTAGACGAACCAGCTTTGAAAAGAAACAGAAAACCTGAAGCCTTGGGTAACCGGGACAAGACCCTCAATTAATTGAACACTATAATATTGCTTTTGTGCAAACAATGAATATTAGAAAATATTAGCTTTAATCAATTTGGTCTCCCTGTGTCGTGCAGGTGGACACTAGTTTAACAGAATCACATAAAGGGTTCAAGATATAACAGATCCATGAATTCGACATGATTACACATTATATGCACAAGTATCTATAGATTTTAGTCATACCTTCATCCGATGTGACAATTTGAGATTGTCCATCATCATTGTATCATAATTTTTTCCCAAGATCAGTAAATGACTCTATTGTATTCTTTTGGTTTGTAACGTTCCATCGTCCGATCAATTATATACTCCAGCAAAGGTAGTACTGTGAGTTCCCTAGCAGCGTTGAGCACTGCATTGATCGACTTCGCAATGTTTGAAGTCATTGTCAATGTTCTGTTGACAGTGGAATGTGCTTTGGACCATCTTTCATACCCAACGTTGATTAAGTAATCTTTGACCCTCTTATCAATTCTTTCTACCTATGCCATGTGGTAATCAAACTTCTCAACTGTGTATGCTTTCGCCATAGCAAAGAATATGTCTTTGAGCTGCAAATGGTTCTCTTGTAATTGTTTTTACATTATTCCATAAATGCCATATGCAGACACAGTGAGGTACTTGTGGATACAATGTTGTCGTTGCATTTTTAATGCCTTCATGCATGTTCGAGACTATGCACATTCCCTTACTTTCCCTAAATGCATCCTTGAACCTCGCGAAAAATACTCCCAGGAAGCATAATTCTCTGAAGCTACAAGCAACAACTTATTTTTTGCATAATTATGCTTCTAACATCAACTACGATATACATTGAGATACATAATTATACAGTAAATATTTTGATACCTGCTTTCACTTGATCTATGTACCCTAAATTGAAATTTTTCCTTTATTGCCAAGTACTTCATGACTTTGACTATCGTAGCCTTGTCTTTATAAATTTGACCTTCTTCTACATCTATGTGTTGAAGGTCAGTTATTATTGTATTTTCATCAGATTCTGTATCCTGCCAGCCTCCTCCATTCCCAAACTCAATCATATTAATTGTATAGCCATTGTATCTTTCCTGTATAACTGAGCTTTGTGCACACTCTGAGGTAATCACAACAGAATTTGAATTGTACCAGATCATATCCATATCCTTTTCACTCAATATTATATAAAGGGGATACATTGTAAATTTCGAGCTTTTTTTCAACTCAAGATATACACATACACCCACATTATTATGTATTACTATTGGTGGAGAACCGTTTTGGACAATGTATTTGATTTCAATAACATTCAATGAAGTATCTATCATAAATTATTTCGAAATCACGTCTATAAAATCTTCAAAACTTATATTTGGAGTAACTATTACAACATCGGCATTGTAATCTACAAAAATATTGTCAACATTCCATCGGCCACCATACTGAATAAAAATTGGTAAATTTACCATTGAAGTAGCTGAAATTAGGTCAAAACTCACTAATTCCTTGATTGATTTTGATTGTAGTTCGTAGTTCCTTCATCAAAGCTGTATCTACAGAGAAATCGCGAAAGGAAATTGTTGTTTCTACAGTGAAATTGATCGATTTTTGAATGAAATTTGGAGCTCCTTTTGAGAATTTTTTGGGAGAGAATGCCGTGATTTATAGAATGTAGGTCTCTGTGAAATCGATACGCTTGAAAAACAGGGAAGGAATGAAGGTCTTTAGCGTGATTCTCGGATGGAAGAATCCTTCTTTGCGTGTATCTCTAATTTTCGGCTACTTTTGGTAAGTGTCTAATTTTGGGCTAGAGGTTGGTAAGTTTGAGTTTTGGCTATTTCTGTACTTTTTTCAAAACAAAAAAGGTAAAAATAGCATGGGCTAGCAAGTTTTCGGACTGATAATTGAAAAATAGCCAGCGTTTGCAAAGTCATTAAAAAATAGCCACTATTTTGCTGCAACACGGACCGGTCCAGCATAATATACTGGAGATTGGTGCACCTGTGTATGAACTTCCAGCATATTATGCCGGAACTCCAACACGCGAAAAGTTCCAGCATAATATACTGGAGATTGGAGCACCTGTGTATGAACTTCCAGCATATTATGCTGGACCGATATATTATACTGGAACTCCAGTATATTATGTTAGAATATTTTCTGGATTTTGAACAGTGTTTTCGTTCAGATTTATCTTTACATGAAAAGTGGCTAAATTTCGATTAATTTTAAAAATGTAGCTATTTTTCAATTACAACTTATAAATCTGACTATTTTTAAATTTCTCCCCCAAAATGGTGGGAAGTCAGTAATGCACTTTTATATTATATGGTGTCCTCCGGATGTATTGTAAGAAGTTTAAAAAAAGAGTATGATCACGAGCTCTTAACTCTTTGAGTTGTAAGTTTAATTTGTACTCCTAATATACAATGCCCAGTATCCTATTCCTTTAATTATATAACCATGGACTATTGGTTGGTACAAACTATTTATGTTGCAATCGTTAAATTGCTCCGAAGTCCGAACAATGGTTAATTTACAACTATTTATTTTTTGTATTTATTTTCGTAGACTAAATTGATCTTGTCATAGCATTAAGAGAAAAAACAGAGGAAAGAGCACAGAAAAAGTGATGCCTTCTCATGCAATTTTATAGTCAAATTAGTTGACGAAATTGTACAAGAGTATATTACTGATCCATGCAAATTGCAATTATGCAACATTTGAAACTCCAGTATATCAAAAGGTCTATTCAAAGATTTCTGAAGTTCTTACATATTGGGGATATATATGATGACGCACTTGAATTTTAAAGTAATACTTCTAACTACTATATGCATGCCCACAAGATGAAACTATTTCGATTTCACGATTTGTAAAAGCATTGTAAGGAATAGTAAGAGGTGAATTTAAGATTTTAAGTAATTAGGTATAAGTTCATAACACTATATTAATTCATTATCTCTTTGCTATAAGAAATGTGAAAATAGTGAATGTGCTTATTCCTATTTGAGATCTTTCCATCCATTTATGATAAAATTTTACAATTCTATACATAATTGACACATGATCTTAATTAGTAAATACATCAATCATTAATAAAAATTATAATCTTCTCGTGTGAATGCAGTATGTATCTAAACGTTGTCGTTTCAAGTTAACTAAAAAGAACAAAAACAAGAGCGACATCTTATCTCCACTGTCCAGCTGTTTAACACGTATAATATATTCTCTTTTCGAAAAACGTTATAATTACATTCAACATTATTCAAAACATACAAAAAAATAGATTTTCAGCATCTGCCCTCCATAAAAAAAAAAAGAACTGAAAAATAAATAATAAATAATTAAAAAGAAAAAGGAAGAAGTAGTGTACAAAGTTGCAAAGTTGTAAGAACATGTATATGTGAAAAAGAGAGAGAATATATAGTCCTAAAAAGGAAAAGAAAAGGCAGCTGAAAATCTCTCATACCCCAGTCCACTCTTCTCTTCTCTTCTCCTCTTCTTCAGACCCCCTTTCTCTCTCTTTTTGCTACAAAGTGAAAAATTTATGCTTTCATTCAATTTAACACTCTGCTTTATCTTCTCCCAATTTCAAACACCCAATAAAGCCAACACATTCTGAAACTTATAACCAAGCGGTGGCCAACAAATTTTCAATAACAAAAAAAAAAAAAAATGCCAGCCCAGAAACGCTATTTGTCGAATTATCAAGATGACAATAACAACAACGAAGACGATGATGAGAACTCCCCCCAGCATCAGCACAGCCGGCGGAAACAATCCCGACGTGTTGCCGGCGAACAAACACGAGCTAATATGGAAGAGCAACAAGTAGATGAGCAGGATGAAGAGGAAGATGACCAAGCCCAAGCCCAAGCCCAAGATAATGATGATGAGGATGATGATGATCAAGAGGAAATTAATCAATCGTCTGAAGATGGTTACGTATCTAAATTCCAAATCTGTGTTTAACATTGCCTTTTTTTACTGTTATGAATGCGTGTTCTTTTACCGTGCATTAATGTTTTTCGTTATTCTGCTTTTGTTGTTTAATGATTTGTTTGGCTTGATTTTATGTTGCAGATTCTGAGGGAAGTGGCACTGACCCTGAAGCCTTTGATGAGTAATTCTCTGCATGTTTAATTTTGTGTTGCCTTTTACTTTTAAACTTATTTGATTGTGATTTTATACTTTAATTTTGGCTAAGTTTCTAATGCATTTGTGCTGCTTGATTTAATGCGCAAGACATTGCTGCATGCCGTTCATTAGTTTATTATCTTGACTTCTAAAAGAAGACTTTTTCTATAAGTAGAGTACTGATTGTGAATTTGGAAATGCTATTGGGGTATTGCTTTTTAGCTGCAAAGAATCCATCTTTATAGCTTAATCACACTTATGTCTTACCTTTTTTTTCCCTTACATTTCTTGAAGCTCTACTTTTACATTTACTTGTATTCTCAATCTTTAGGTATCTGGACCTTGCCCCAAGTATAAGAATTCGAGTTAAAGCAGTAATTTTGTTCAAATGAACGTCTTTCAAATTTGAAAACGACTGTAAAGATTTACAGTATGTTTATAAGGATGTAATCATGTAGTGTCGTGCATGCATGTCAGCAAGCTCATGCATGTATTTTTGTCAAGCTATTGTGCTTCACTGTCCTTGAGTGGTATCTAAGCCTATGATAGATGACCTTATCAGCCGAACCAATGCAATCTTGATTGTCCATTGGGTATCTTCTCTATTGCTTGAGCCAGAAGATGCTATAATTCTTCTTTCAGTGGCCTTTTATTTAGACGTTTGACCCTGTCACTGGTCTTTGTAGACGTTTCCATTTCATGGAGCATGGTAATGGTCTTGGTTGTGTCATTTTAGGAAGAGATTCGTCGCAGCTTGACTTTTCAAAATCTGATGTGTGAAATTAGGTTTTTAACTTCAGCAAAAGACAACTGCCGGGACGTCCTGAAGAGTCTGGAGAATTGTTTTTTGAAAACTTTTGACCTTTCACTTGTTCTAGCAGGCCATTGCTGCTCATAATTTTGTGTTTATCCACAATTATTCAATTTGAACTTACCTACAATTTCATGTAAATATCATAGACATTAAAGTAGTCACCTTTTTCTGACTTTAGTTTGCCAGATTTAGTTGTTTGAAGGCCATTCAAGATGGGTTTTTTAATGATTATGTTTGCTTTTTAATCAGTGTTTTAAAAGGCGTGGGCGTAAGGCGAGGCGTTTTACATATGCCTTAGCGAAGCTTAAGCTTCGAGGCACGGGGCGTAAGCCCCATAGGTATTTAATTTTTAATATTTTATAAAATAATATAATTACAGTAAATATTTATAAAAAGGTAAAATTACATAAAAAATTGAAGAAAACTATAAATATGTGAAATATATATATAGATGTGCTCCATCCCCACAAAAAACTAGTCAAAACAATCTATCATACGCTACTTAGAAGCACAAGTAACTTGAGTCGAAAAGAATAAAATTTTCTACATGGAGGAACAAAAAGGATGACTAACCTGCAATTTGAACTTTGAACTTACTGCTATGAAGGAGAATGTAGTTCTCTTTGTATTTGTAAAAATAATTGAATATTCGTTGCTTTTAGGAGATATTAGCAGACTAGCGGACAAGATAAAGAATTGGGAAAGACCATGAATTAGGGCTTCAATCAATAAAAAAGGTCTTTACTTTTAAATTTAATACATTTCAGTTTCTTTTTAAAACTTTTGAGTAATTAACAAGCTGACTTTTGAGAATTTGGGTATTATATGAAGGACTTATTCAACAAATTTTGTTTTAATTTGAAAAAGTCTCTTGGGCTTACGCCTCACTAAAAAAACGCGCCTCAAACCCCCGGGCGTACGCCCCGAATTGCTAGGCGTACGCCTCTTGAGACTTTCGCCCCACACCATCGCCTCGGGGCGTTTTTGGTGCGCGGCGCCCCAGGGCTCGCCCCGAAAACGCCTTTTAAAACACTGCTTTTAATTAACGTAGTGCTTCATATTGGTCCCCTTGAGGGACATGTCACTTTTAACCTTTATCTAGACAAGAAGGTTAGACACTCAATTTGCCAGACGACCGAATGGTCATTTTCCGATTATATCTGTATTTGGACATGCAAGGTTTAAATTTCGCCCATACAAAGACACTACTTCTATTGAACGTGCAGGGAATACTTTTGCCTTACTGTAAGAATTGTGAGTATGAATTATATAATGCTCAATTATATAATTGTTCACAAAATATATTGTCAGGTTCTGCTATCATCGTGTTAACAACCAAATAAGTTATCTGTACTATATGTGTGGAAGATATTTTATTGTTGAGTATATATGTCGTTTAGTGACAGGAATAGTTGTCTCAACATCTTTGAACTGGAATTGGAATTCACAGAAGTATGATACTTCTGTGAGATATTGATGTATTTATAATATGTATTACTGGATGAATGGAAACTCTTTTTTCAATTTTCAGGATTTGCTAGGCTTGTTAGATTTCATAGAGATGTAATGTGATCAAGTCTAGTTTTTTGTGTTTGCTGCAGTATTCCCTTGATACTGCTATAAAATCTTACCTTATCCAAAGAAAAAAAGTCTCATACTTATGCAGTGAAAGTTACTAGTTCAAGGTTCCTTCGATTTTCACAATGAAATACTTAACTTGTTAACTTTTGTCATGTTTACTTTTTTTTTTGGTCATGTTTACTTAGTAATGAAAATGTAGTTATGCTAGAGGATTACCAGTATAGAGGAAACACACCATTTTCTTGTAAACATGTCCTGTGAGTGTTTTCTATTTGGTCCATGGTTAAAGCAGCATCACCTTTTTTGGCCCTTGACACTCTAGAGGATCCCTTTAAGAAATATTTTGTGCAAAAGGAATAAAAGAAGTAGCTTTTGGAAATCTTTTAGCTCAACAAAACCTTTTCTACATTTAGTAAGAAGTATATTTAAAGAACTCCCAACTTCTTGGTTTCATGCTGTTGTCTTTGAGGTGTGGGAGACTATTGGATTTCATCATTCATTTTGCCTTCCTCTCAAATCTGACCTCAAATATTGGTCATGAATTTTCTATAAACCTGAATCGCCTATTTCAGTTCTTCGGTCTTTTACTTTAGTAATCTTCAGGATCAGTAGTTTAGCTGGTTGTGAAACTGATAATGGGTGGCTAAGGATTTTGCTTGACCCTGGGTTCTTCCGGTGGAAATTCCATTTTTTCTACGATTTTCAATTGCCGGATTAAAATGGATACATCTGAAAGGGAAAAGGAAAAGCTTCTGCTGGGTACACATTTCTCAATTCAAGATGGGCCAATAACATATCCAGATTATGCTGGCATTATTTTTCACCAATATAAAGTCAATACTTCTGTTGAACATACAGGGAATACGCCTTGTAAGACTTGTGAGTATGAATTACATAAAACTCAAATAGGTTGTCCTTTTGCATGCTGAATTGAAAGTTAAACTGTACAAATTGTAATCAGTCTTCTCCAGAATATAGAACCTTATTTATCTCACTGATTATCAAGAGATTCTAAACGGCATCTTTAATGTATTGTCTTCTTGGTAGAATGATCTGCATGATGCAGCATTTCCGTTTTCTGGTTATTTAATGTGGTTTTATAACTTTATAATCTTTGCCTGTCTGCAGATTGATCGCTGTGTCACGATCTGAGATTCGCACCAATGTACAATGTCCTATATGCTTAGGTACTCTCTATTATTTTATTTTGTCATATTTGAATATTTACAGCTTCGAGTTTTTTGCTAGGATTTCGACGAGAGAAGTTTTTTCGCACAATTATTTCAAGTTCGTAAAGATGTAGAATGTTCAATATGTCTAGGTATATTTGCTTTCACATCATTCTATGTTTTTTTATGTTCTATATTTTGGTTATCCAGTCCAAAAAGCTTTATGATATTTGTGAATTTTACCCCTTTTTATATAACTGTGGTGTCCGGGCCCGCTTCAGTGCACCTCGATGGTACCGTGTACCTCCCACCAGCACAAGTACTGGGTGACTTTGCCTAGTAAAGCTTAGGCAGATGGGAAGAAATTACCTTGTGTTTTTTGTCTCTGTTAAAATTTGAACCCTGGTTTCCAAGGTTTGCACCCACTCCATTGATCACTAGGTGCAAATGCCATAGTTGGGATTTGAACATGTGATCTAATGCAACTTTTGAACCCCCTTTACCACCACTAAAATATTCCGTATTTTATCATTTGACTTTGCTCTTCACACATAAGTTTGTTTTTCAGAAGTTTGCTCCTCAAGATATCACTTTGTTCGTTTTCTTGCATCCCTAGACTTCAGTGGATAATTCAAGATTATGGGAAAAAGCTGATATTTCCCCAAAGTTAAAAGTTGAAAAGACATATCAGGTGTGAATTTTCCATATCTTGTGCGAACTAAACTCTCCAGCCACCATGACAAGTCTTTGATAACTCTTGTCTAAATCACAAACATATACAATTCTTTTTTTGGACAAGACAACCATATCAAATTGTTATTCACTTGTTATACTTCAAGTATATGCATATTTGTTTTTCTAAAAATGTGTACAGTTCTATACCCTTGGCAAACCAATTACACTGTTGTATGGCCAATATTTGCATCTTGTCACTTTGGTGCACTTCTGAAGCTTTTGGAAGTTTGACTATTTCTGTGGTATTAATGGCTGCACTTGGTTGCACAATAAATTATCAGGAAGGCTTACTGTTGCTGGTCCTCTTTTCAAGAAAACTATGCTTGTTTGTAGATCTAAGATGCTTCTACCTATTCCTTCAATTCTATTAATGTTTTTAAGATGTATTCTCATGTAATTACTATTATCATTTTATCATCGAAAACAGTCTCTCTCTGCTCTAGAATTGTAGATGTTGCTACTGCTTCCACTTCTACACAATTTCATTAAGAAATACAAGTTCAAGTATAAAGGTCACCTATGTGTTTTCAGAAAACAAATGCCACCATTGAAGTTGATTGTTTCAATTGGGATCTTTGCCATATCACTAGTGCTGGGATCGATCCAGGACTAGTGAAACACCATCATTTAGTTGAAGGCCTGTCTATCTGCATGTAATTCTTAGAACTGTCAGTTTAAAAAGAAATGGCAAATATCTGAGTTATAAAATATTATAGGTAGTTGATGAAACTTGACAGGCATTGGGATATTTCTAATTGTATGGTGATGCAACAAATGACATCTAAGCACTGGGAAGAAAAGGGATCAAAAGAAGACATCTTGAAACTTTTCGTGTTATAATATTTACCAGGCTAGTCATGTTAGTTGGGCAATTTTTGTCACAGGCTAGAATTGTGCTAATCATTCACATTTGATCCTCACGATTCTTGTTCTAGTTATTCTCAAATATCCAGTAAGATACAAGCATGAACATTCTTGGATGAAATGTGTATTCGATTATACTTTGTTGAGAATGTCTTCAAGATGCTTAAGGTAAATTATGTGTGTTTGGCACCTGATTGAATTTAGAAGTGATCAGAATCATCTATGGGCTTACAGTAGTGATGTCAGGATTTTCTTTCTTTTGGTTGTCCGCGAGTAAAGAAAGTATCAATAGTGATACTGTACAATTTGGTGTGGTACAAGCTTAAGCTTGTGCTGGTGGCTCCCAAAGCCGTTTCTGCAACTGGCCGTGTAATCAAGGCAAAGTTAAGGATCACCAAAAACGTCACTCTGGAGATGATACCCTCGTTAGATGTGAATGTATATACAAGGTGGAGTGAAAACTTGTTAGAGACTTGAAAGCTGTAGCTTCTATTTCCTTGTAATGAATAAGCAACTTCCGCCACATGGCTGCTATCCCAATAACTTGATATTTGGTTATAATCGTACTCCCTCCACTCTCTTTCATTTCCCATTTCCTAGCGTCGAACCTGGCAATGGCACCTGGGCATTGTGTGCTTTTGCTGAGACGAATGGAGTATGCCATTTTGTAAAACTGCCACAAATCTATAATCTCTTTCCTTTTCTGGGAAGTTTCTCAAGATGTCAGAGAGTTTAACTTCAGTTTACTGTGACAAAGGGAATACTTGAAAAGACTGATAATTTTACTTCTCTGAAGGGCGTGTAAAATATGAGGAAGTTCTGCTACATTAAAAACAAATCCAGGCTCTTCTCCCAAAAAGAATTCCTTCATTTTCCGTTTAGAGCTTTGACAAGGGAACTTCTCAATATGATCTTCTATCCTTTCTCCCCTGAGTTTTATCATGGTAACTTGTGCAATTGTCTTCCACCACAGTTCTAACTTCTACATAGGAGGGATAAACTCTTAAGTGTGTTTTCTTGTGCCTGATATTATCATAAAGTTGAACACTACTTGACTATTCAGCTGGTTCACCTGAGAAATCTCATTTTCTTATCCTTTCTATGTTTCCAGCTTCAGCATCATCTTGAACTTTCCTGGATTGACTCGTTATCAGCAGTATCTTCAAAAATAACTTCTTTGTTTTTCCTCCTCAAGCAGCAATTGTTAGTGTTTCATGTTTTCTGCAAAATATTGGAAAAGCATAAGTACCAAATACCTTCATAGGAAAAGGAAAACTAACAAACACAGCTTCATATGTTTACTTTCTTTTTTTTCCCCATCAATATTTGCTGGTTACTCTTTGGACTTAGGTAACTTTACGAACAACTAAAATGACGATAATCTTCTCAATTAACCACGTTGTATTCCTGCTCTTACCTTTTCCTAAATACTATGAAGAGCCAATTGTTTCCAGTTCTGGCTTAGTCTCTATGGTGCTCTACATCAATCAATCACAGCTGACTGAAGTTCCACTGCTTAATACTATATTTGATTACTAATTTGCTATGTGTTGATTGAAGACCACAAAGTCCATTAGTTTTTTTACCATTGGGTGTCCGCCTGCATGCACAGGTATTATCAAGAGAACTCGGGTTGTGATGGGATGCCAACACCGTTTTTGCAGAGAATGCATAGATAAATCAATGAGACTGGGGTATGCAATGCAATAAATCAGATTTGTGATTCAACTAGTCATTAGAAGCCAAGAACTACCTGATGACTATTGTGGATTTTACTTGTAATCGCCCTTTTACAGGAATAATGAATGCCCTGCATGCCGCATACATTGTGCTAGCCGACGGTCATTGAGAGATGATCCTGGATTTGATACCTTAATTGAGGCAATATATCCAGATGTTGAGAAGTACGAAGAGGAGGTATGCCCTTAATTAATATTTTGCAACTTAATGAATCCTCTCCCCTGCCTTCAAAATGAAAATAAAAAAGAAGGGGCATTATGTGAAAAAGAAGAAATACAAGACCACTAGAGGCCTCTATTCCTTTCCTCTTCCTTTAGATGAAGCTTGTTTGCTAGTTTGTGCATTATCTTTTTTCAGGAGCTTGTCTTTCTTGAAGAGGAACGTGCACTCAATGAGCAGGTCAGTTAAAGAAGTGTCTGAAATCCTCATTCTTGAATAGACATGCATATGTTACACTTATCATGTTAGTAGTTCTTGTTTTTTTGTGTATCCTCTTCTCTTTACAGTGAGGATAATATATTATATATATATATATATATATATATATATATGTGTGTGTCAACGTTGTTACTGGAATAGAACATACATATAAAGGTGATCTATGCATAGTCATTACAGGTCCATGCATGTTGAAAATAGTTATGAAATAATAGAACTGAATCTGTTGATGATATTTTCTTTGAAATGTTATAGATTCTGTTTTTTCCCCCTTATAAGTGAGATCTAAAAGATGTCATGCTGTAAAAAACTCTTATTTTGGAAACTGAGAAGGCTACTACGTCCAAATCACATGCTGTGTTCTTAGAAAATGAAGATCTCAATGTGTCCGTCTAAGCTCGATATCTCACTCCAAGTGTCCTATTGACACACTTGTTATTCCAACTTTTAAAAGGTTATGTTCTCCTTTTATTTGAGAATCTGAGAATGAAATGAAAGACTTTTTTACCATTGTTTGCGAAACACGTGTTTTTAGGTGTGATAAAATATGCCTATCCATTAGTCCAATTTACTTTCATGATTTACCTAGTAGATTATACTTTTACCGTGCACATAAGCTGTTTAACTAAAATGGTATAGAGCTATATTTATTCTTGCTTTCTGATTGACACTTCACTATATGTTTCGGGGGCTAGACATATAGACCTGATACATGCCTTGTGTTTTATTGGACAGATTCAAGCATCCATTGCCCAAATTTCTCAACGTCAATCTGAAGCACTAATTAAGAGGCGCAAAGTTGGTAAAGACATAGCTGCTTCCTCTGCACAAAGAACACCTCGCAACTATCACAATGCTTATTCGAGAAGAAGAAGAAACAGTCAGGGGGCTGAACCTGAGCGATCTGATCCAAATGAGAGTGAAAATGATGATCATGACAGGAACAAAGATTCACCCGCCAAGGATGAGCGTGGAACACAAACCAAGTTCAGGAAGCGCCGGAGGCGCAAAGGAGCTCCGGCCACCCCGACTTCTCCTTCAGCTGCAAGTCCAGACGGTGGACACATTGAAACCGCAGCAGAACTACCCAGAGAAACAGTAGGCAGTTCTCCTGGACCTGCATTGAAGCCTGAAACACTTACTTGGGGAAGAGGTGGTGCTCGAAGTCACAGTCGACACGGCAGTGCCAGCAGTAGCAGAAATGCTCGTAACACTCGAATATCTAAGTTGATTGATTATCTTGAAAGTGTCCGAACAAATGATGGTGAGGTATTATAAGATTCTCTGCATCCTTGTTCATCTGTCTCAAGAATGATATTGTCCTAGCTTCTCTTATAACATCTCAAATGAGCATGAGCTATGTCTGGTTCTTTCTCAATGGTCACTTGTCCATAATTCACTGTTCTTATTTTGCAGTTAAATATCCATCTTGAGCTTATTCCATTGGACAAACAAACAACACCAAGTCTGAAAAAGCCCCATCTCTGCTGCAGGCCAAGTACATCAGTTGAACACCTCTATGAAGTAAGAATTCCTTTCCACCATACTGTATTAAGAAGAAAAAAAATTCCTTTCCAGTATCCTTGTCAAAAATAGATATGAAACATAATCATTTGGAATCCTTAGTGACCTAAAACATGGAATTCTCTATATTAGCTGCAAGACAAATTCAAACTTTTTGGGCTGCATTATCTTATTCCTGATCATAATTATAGGCACGTCTGATTCAGCTATAATGTCTCAATGCTGATGATACATGTTTGTTGTTCTATGGTTATGCCTAAATATTTTCAGAAAGATTTTGCTTCCATAGTACTTGCAGGCCGTTTATTTTTCCGTTTTCCCTCAATGACAATTTTGGTGATGATATTCTGAGTGCAGTTTGTTGCTCAGGAGACAAAATCACAAGCAAAAGATGTTGAATTACTGGCAATAAAGGACAATACCACTGTTAACCATTCAACCTTAATGGATGCATCAAATATGCTAGCCCGAGTTGTCAGGGGGTCCGATGTTACTCTGCAAAGCTTGGAAAGGCGAGAAACTTGCCCATTAAATAAGAATCTGGTGAGTTGGAAATACAAATGAGGAATCAAGTCCAATTGTTTTGTCTTATAAACTTCATGTTTCCATTAGTGTCCCATTTGAACAATCCTTTCTCTGTTGTTTCAGATCCTTGCTTACGTGCAAAAGAATTCAGCCGATATGTGAGTTCCTTGAGTCGGCTTTGTAGAAAGGATTGTGCAGAGGAGAAAAGAAGATCGTCTGTTCATTGGAGAACATGTGGAACCTATATTTAGGAATTTCTTTTAGTTTTCCCTGAACAGCAATAGTCTGCTAGTTTCCAATTAATTCTGCAGAATATAATCTTTCTTGTATAATAAATTCTGTGTTTTGTTTCCTTTTTCCTTTTACACAAAATTTTTGGTTTGTTCACTGACAAGCATTGAGATTATGTTTGATCTCCTTATAGAGCGACGGTAATTTATTATAAGGAGATCCCGACTTGATATAATCTTCAATGCTTTTTCCATCTTCCCATTTTTTCCAAGTGTAATTCAAAACGCTATACAAGAAATATTTATTCAACGAGATTCCGACTTGATATTATCTTCATGAACACCACCACAATTCACAGAAACAGACACTAATAGATTATACATTGGTTTTACTACTCTTACTTCCTGCTTCCTCCTCTTTCTTATTTGATATATTAATACCAAACAAAAGAAAGAAAAGGGAAAAAAGCCTATTGTTAATATATATAAACTATTTGGTTTGTATATTCAGTTCTCAAAAGAAAGGGCACATCTTTTACAGACAAACACATTATCGGTTCCAGCCATTTGGTAGCATTGTCCCTCGTATGCCCATGGGGTTCAAGGATTCTTGAACAATTCATCCCCAGTTTTGAATCACTTAAACATTTTCAACCTCACTGGGGACCATCTTTCTCTTTCATTGTCTTCCTAAGAATTTACTAGTTCACCTCATCTTGGAGGCAGCACTAGAAACTGCTGCTGCATAGGGACACGCCATTTTTCTCCTTTCTTGCCTCTTAATTATCAGCAGCTTGGGTGATCTTGGTTTTGTCACTGCTCTGGAAGACCTGTGAATAGACGTGCAAAAAAAAAAAGGTTCAGTAGTTGTTCCAATTTGTAAAAGAGGAAAAAAGAACATGGTAGAATTTTTTTTTTTTAAAAAAAAAACATGAATAAAGGTCTTGCAGCAGGATTTTACATACTTCTGTGGGAGGAAAGGATGATCAAATTTAGGCACAGGTCTTGCATGAGGCACCAAAGTTTTCCGTAATTGTTTCAGGGCCTTCTCCTCCTCCATCTAACCAAATTCAAGTAAAAATTAGTCTAAGCACATCGTTATAGTAGCTCTAAATAACACCAAGAATATGCAATACCAGTCTAGCAGCTTCTGCCTCCTCCCTATATTTTTGATACATTAGTTCTTTCTCCTTGATCTGCAAACCAACTTATAACATGAGTGCTATAGGCTTAGTTCCCCGAGAAAGTTACATGCAAATGTAAAATGTGTTACCTTCTTATCAAACTCAGCTCTACCAACAGCACGGTGATCTACATGTAGATTAAATCCCTCAACTTGAGTTAGTGGTTTACGTTCTTTCTCAGGAACTGGAATTGGATCCCTACACAATTTAAAGGGTGGGAAAGCATTATTCATCTTTCAGATTCACTAGGAAAATAGATAGTAGATAAAAGATTCATTCTTTGAGGTCTCTTACTCGATCAAGACTGGTTGCGCTCTAAAAGTCCTCATCTTTGCTTCTTCCTTTTCCAATCTTTGCCGTTCTTCTAATTCCCTCTGCATCTCCCTTTCATGCCTGAGCAGACTCTCCAGTTGGAAAGGTTCTGGTTTTGTACAATGCTTAGGTTCTGGTTTTGGTGGAATCTGGCAATAAAACATAAGAAATTGAGTGCACATAAAGTCTTCCCACAAAATGGATATTACAATAGTTGGTGTTTTACATACCACAGGGTAGTCAGTTGTGTAAGGATATGGAATTGCTTTGGGAACTCTAGACCTCTCTTCCTCAATCTGTTTCTGTAGAAGTTCAGTGAACAGTTTCCTCTCCTTCTCTGCTCCTCTTTCCTGGATGCAAGAAAAAGCCAAGCCATGAGGAGCTATGTCATTTAGATAAGAAGAAACAAAAACAAGAACATAAAGAAAAACTGCATACCTCTGTATAGAGATGAAAAGGATTTGGTTTGGTGTTTCTGGGTATAGTCTGTTCATTTGGTTCAGAATTTAGAGAAAGCTGAAAATTTGGGAAAGTACTGTGAGAAAATGTTAAAGTAGAAGGGGCCTAAAGGTATTTCTAACAATAGAAGTATAGTACGAAGGATGATATTCTGATGGAACCTTGTCAAAGAGATCAGCAACGTTAGCAGGAGGTGGAGGAATCCTTTCATCTGTGGCAAAATGAAATTCTTGAGGCACCGTCACCTGCTTCTTCGTGTTGCAGAACATTCCTAAGTCTCCTTTACTTTCAAAGATCTACAATTTGAAAAAAGTCAGCAACACAAACCAATTTTGACAATTAGTAGTAATAATTAATAGTAGTCCAGAAGTAAGAAGCTGTTGGGGTTGTGTTACCTTTTTATTCAAAGGCCTAGCCTTGAACTTCGGAATTTTTTCAAGTTCTTCTTTTTCCAGTTCTTCAGAGCTTTTAATCTGTAGGGGGCGTGCTCTAAGTGACGTTTGCAGAACAGGTGATTTAGGAGCTGTAAGATGTGGCTTCCATTTATGACTCTGTGGTGAAAAAGTTTGAATTTGTCAGTACGAGAGCAAGTAGTTCTCCTACTATTCTGTGTATTTACAGGAACCACTCTGTAAGTTAGTAACCTGAGTAGATTCCATCGATAAGATTGAAGATGTTTCCACATTCTGATTGGCCCTAGCCATCGTTTCCAAATGAAATTCCTGCAGAAGTGTATAGCAAATATTAGCTGAATTTTCTTGAATTACTCTTAGCTCTTTAATAAACCAGGTACCATACCTTAAATTCTGGAAGTTGTGGTGTGCTTTTAGGTAACGGTGGTAGAGTTGGAGCTTCAAAGAGCTGTTCCCAAATGTACACAAAAGAAGAAGATGAGATAAGATCAATAGGAAATATTCAGAAAGGTAGAGGTAAAACTATCTATAGCATGAAGTACCTTTTTGTTCAATGGGCGAGCCTTAAACTTGGGAATTTTGGCCATCATTTCTTCCTCAAGCTCAGCTGAACTCTTGACTGTAGTTGGACGGACACGTTGTGCTGTCTCAAATTCTGGTTCTTTAGGCGCAGTCAATGTAAGTTTAGGCTTCCTCTGCATCAATCATCCTTGGTAATGAGTATGATACTTTAAAAGAGATCTAAAGGGAAAAAGGAACTGGTCGATATCAAGTAAGGCTTCAGTGGTTACATGCGGAGTGGAACTACTTATGCACGGCAGTGACATCTCCCTTGTGCTGGAGTGAAACTTCTTCATCATTTCTGCTGTGGAAATAAATGGTGGTACTGGTTCTCGGGCATACATCTTAGACAGTATGAAATCTAAGTCAGATTCTGAATATTCCAATAATAATCATATATTCATCAATGGATGATAAAGAACATGTTGTCAATGAATACCTTTCGATCCTCTTTACGAGAAATGGCCACAGAAGAGAAGGTGGCGCAACTAGCTCCATGCCGTGTTTTGTGCGGCAAATTTTGCGGTTTGACATTCAGAATCTATCAATTCAGGAGAACAAGGTTGCTTAAGGTCGGATAAATAAGCTTGAAATATTCTTCATTCTCCAGTGAACATAAAGGATATACTACCTGTCTGGCTTTTCCACTATCTAGTTTTTGTCTCTTTACAGCTTGATTTTCTTGACCAAAGTTAGGTGTTCCAACAGCAGTTCTCAAAATTGCTTGCCTGTGCAGCACATGAGGTTCATCGACTCTCTCTCAGACCATAATAACTTAGGGAGAGCGGGAAGGGGAAGAACAAGGATAGGATAAAATCGAAGTACCAAGAAACTACTATAGCACATCACTTACTTTCTCATGCTGGCAGGAATAGTGCTCTTCACATGTGACAATTGAGGTGTAGTTTTAGACTTCAGTGCTGAAGGATTTCTAAGCATGCTTGCAATCTTTTTAGCTGTCTTCTGCTTGTTGGAATCAGTCTTCCTAGGTTGCTTGCCTGGGGTGCAAATTTCTGTACAAGAAGGTTATGATCAAATGCCTTAGCAGCTGAAATTGTCCACAGAATGGGAAAAAAACTAAAGCGACAACTCAAAAAGCCAAACTAAAGTATAACTAACCTTGACTAGTTGGCTGTTTCTCAACAGATTCCTGTTAGATTATAAAAGATACAATCAGATACAGAGGCTGAAATTGGAAATGTTCACCATAGGATATGCAAACCTACCACATTGGGAAGACTGCCATTAACCTCTTCCTTAACCTCAGAAGACAAAACCTCAGCTGCAGGCCTGTTCTCCTTTGGTGTCTCCTCTTCCAAAATCTTAGAAGATGTAACCTCCGCTGCAGGTCTGTTTCAGACAGAACCATCAGTGCATTGAAAAGTGTAAGAACATGATGGTTAAATGACAGTAAAATGAATTGGCATTATATAATCTGAATCATAAGTTCCTTTTGTACTATAAAGACCTTGAATTACTCTGCAACTCCTCGCCTTCAGTAAAATCACATGGGATCTCAAGTTGTACTGATCTACTGGCCTTGATTCTTGGCATACAAGCTGCAAAATTCAACGAATAGGTAAACAAACATCAACTTCCATTTCAAATTGGTATCCTCATGATAGAACTGTGCTCATTACCAATCTACATCCAATGTATATACAATGACACAACACATCTAATAGTATTGCGGGATCTATAAAAGGGAATCAAATTGGGGGAATTGAATTGCCAAAAAAAAGGCCAGCTTGAAGGTTAGGCATTCCTAAAAATGACCTTGAAATAATGCCCTAAAGGCAAAATGTTTCACAGTCAGTCTCAATTTTGTTCTGCACCAGGGATGGATGCATTAAGTCCATATTTATCAATAATTTCAAGGTTGACCCCAAATAGTTTGGGACTGAGGCCTAATTGATTAATGAATTGTTATTACAAGCATATCTTGTTCTGCACCAGGGATGCATTAGGTCCATATTTATCAATAATTTCAAGGCTGACCCCAACTAGTTTGGGACTGAGGCCTAATGGATTAATGAATTGTTATTACAAGCATATCTATCTGCTCTTTAGTTCACTGTATTCAGTGATTAAATCTAGTTTCCAAAAATATCAAAAGTTTAAACTAAAGTGATATACAGGTATGAAATGGAACTGGAAAAAACACTACTCCGACTTGTAAAGTAACTAAAATAAAGAATTAAGACTTAGTAAATTAAACAACCTACACAAAAATCCAACAAACAATACCCTAAGTTTTTTAGGAAACTGAAAGAAGTAAAACATACGAGAAGGGGCGTAGCTGATTGTACTTTCAAACCAAAGCTCAGCCTTGCGCATGTCCTCCTCCGTTTCTCCATTGATGAAATCATAGAAGCGCGGTGCCGAGAACTCATAAATTTCGTCAATTATAAAGAAATTTGGATCGTCTTTTGTATCCGCCATTTTTCCGCGCCTGTGAATTTTGAGGAATGTGAAAGAAACAAAAAGAAGAACAGTATTCTCTGTCTAGTTTTGATGTTCTGGAAATAGAAAATTTGCCTTCTCTGCGAGTGAAGAGTATTAACAACGGTCGAATTTCTATTGAAAAATATGATCTTGTTGACCGTTACTACAACGGCTATAAACCATGTGACCAACTCCATGGAAGGAACGCTGTCGTTTTGGGTTCATGATATGAACAGATGCTAAACTTTTTTTCTTTTTCATTTGCAGATGCTAAGTTAGCAAAATTAAACGGAAATAATCTCCATTTTCGACCTTTTACTTTTTTTCTGTTTGTCTGACAGTTCCTAGAATATTCTTTTGCAACCATTAGTCATAAATTGAAGTATACATGTAATAACCTTTACAATTGACTTATACTAAATCTGTTTCTATTATGATTTGTTGCGATATTCCGAGTTTAACTAATATCTATCATGGTTTTATTTTCTTATACTATCAGGTTACATTTATTAGGTTTTTTTTTTTTTTTTAAAGTTGCAAATTTCACATTTTATGAAATTGTAATATCTTTTGGGTGACATGCAGTGTAAAAAATACTTTACGTTGACAGTTGGAAGACTAGAAACTCACATTTTGATTATATTTTGCACTCTAATTACTGGACTTTGATCGTGTTTGGGCTTAAATGCAAGTGTTTGTACTTACTACGTGATGTTTGGTTGGGCAGGATGTGACTTCGGGTTGAGAAGCATTTTTGGAGCTAAAACAGATGAATTGAAGTTTCGAAGTCTAAATAGAAGTCCAAAGAATCAAATCGGGATCATGTTCGAGGTTCGAGGTATGGTGAAGACGAGATCGATACAAAATGAGGAACAGATGGAACCAAGAGAAAAAAGGCTGAAAAATAAAGTGAAAGAGTTGTGCGGCCGCACAACTGGAGGCGTCCATGTGCATGGAAGGCAGCTGGTGAAGGAGAGGGCTGGCGTGCGCCGATGCTCTAGGTGCACTGCGGCGCACGTCCGCCTCCGAAAAACTCAAAACATGGGTATTTTTATAATTTTTTGGGTATTGTATAAGGCCTAAGCTCCTTCCAAGCTCGGGATCTGGGAGTCTTTTGAGTAGTTTTTGAAGAGAGGAAGGCAAGGAAACAACAGAGACTTGAACGTTCCATCAAAATCGATTCAATACGAAAGTTTATTTGATTTCTTGGGTTGTAATATCTTCTTACTTTGTTAATACTCTTGTGATGAACATCTCCTTCGTTATGGAGTAGTCTTTCTTAGGGTTTTGACAAGCATGGCATCGTGATTGTTATTTAAGGATTTAACTCTTGTTAGTTGTTTAAATTTCATTGATAGAGTTTAGAATTAAAGTGCGAAGTTATTTACTAATTTACGTTAATCAAAAGAGAAGTATTATCGCGAATATTATTGCATTATCTTGTTTGGGTAAATTTAACGATTCTTATAAGTAATCGAAAGAGCTTGCGGAATTACCAGTTGACCTAACTAAGAGAATAGTCAAGAGACGTTCTTCGTCAGACCAACCATTCAACGTATTCTTGCATATGTTTATAGCGCTTTTTATTAGGTTATGAAATCATGTTTATTCTAAAGAAGAATTTGAATCCTAAAGATAATTTAATCTACAGTTGAATTTGTTAGAATCAATAAAACTTAAGAACTGAACTTAGAACGGAGTTAGATCCTGAATAACAATTGTGCACTTGTCTAGTCAAAGCCCCTATTTCTCTCATTAATATTCATTCGTCGTTGTAGCTTAATTCTCGCTTTTCCAATAGTCAATAGTTATTTGTTAATTTTAGTTTGTTACTCTTGGTTCTTTAACCATCTAAAACTAAAGGTTTATTCTCCTAAATAGCATTAAGCTGAAAATTATTCAAACATTATTTAAACCAATCCATGTGAAAATAATCTATAAACTATACTATCTTTGACTATCGAGCAGCATATTTCCACTAGTGTTTTGAGCTCGTCAATTGTATTCAATTGTTTTTAGTATACATTTAACTATACGTAAGTTAAATGTTGAAAAAAGGCATTCAATTGTTTTAGTACATAATGGAATACAAATATTTCACACACATATATAGAGAAGATGACTTGGCACCTTTTATTGGCCAAAATACCTATTTATCTTTTTATCTTTTTCTTTCGCTATTTTTCCTCATTCTTTATATTCAATTCAATTCAATTTATGTTTACAAATCTAAGAGCCACAACATTAATTAAATGGTTCCCACACGTTATCACAAGTCACAATCGTTCCCATCAGTAAGAAACGCCAAAAAGACTCATTAGTTTTGTATTGTGGGATAAATATAAGAATAGCACAGAGATAAAACAAAAACTTAATGCTTTAATAAGAGTGTTTGGGTTTGAGTAGGGTAAAGGGAAAAAGGCTAGAGTAGGGGAATGGAAAATGACTATGAGAAGTCTTCTTTTTACTGGGCATATCATGTTTATTCTTCTCTTAATTTGTTTTCCCTTCAAATCTTCTTGACCCTTTAATTTGGTAGCCTGAAGCAATATCGAATTCAAACGTTTACTTATTTATCTTCCAATTTACTTTATTCATTTTATTGTTCATTTATTTATTCAGATAAATAATCTAATTATTGCATTTTTAAAATTATTTTGACGTGTAATGTAAATTATTTTGTTTTTCTTTCTTTGGATGAAGTAGTTTGGATTCTTTATTGTTGGTAGATACCTTTACTTCTCCATAGATCTATGATCATCTCGACCTTTAACTCTTCTTTGTCTATTCTATGTAATCATTTATGAAATGTAATGAGGTGCTGAAAAAGTAGAAAAAACTATTTTAAGAAAAAGTAAAAATATGGGGATTTGACGATTTTGGATGGGAGATGGGAATGAATATGCGTGAAGAAGGGTGGCTGTCACGACCCAAACTTCCTCCATATAATGTCGTGACGACACCTAATCTCTACGACTAGGTAAGCTTAACAAATTGCGGAAAATAACAAAAACGAAAGTAAAACTTGACAACTAACAACAGTGGATAACTAAATAACTAGTAACAATGCCGCTTGGCATGTACAATAACTAATACTCTATAAATTCACAGTCTTCCCAAAATCCAGAACATCGTAAGTCACAAGCTACAGGAGAAAACTAGTATCTCTATACACCAGAGTCTAATAAAAGAAGTATAGAAGGTAATGGACACAGGGGAGAATAAAAGGGGACTGCTAGGTCTGCAGACGAGAGCAGATGTACCTTGAAGTCTCCGGAACAGCCGCAAATACACAACTAATAGCGAGGCTGGTATGATGAACCTGGATTTGCACATGAAAACATGTGCAGAAGAGTAGCATGAGTACACCACAATGGTACCTAGTAAGTGCCAAGCCTAATCTCGGTCGATTAGTGACGAGGTCAGGTCAGGCCCACTGGTAAATAATAAATAATACAGGAAAATATACAGTATAATAAGAGACTAAAATTTAACAAAAGAAAATACAGCAAGGCAACAATACGACACACAGGGGCAAGAAGAAAGAGTTCTCCCGAGATACCGTCTCGTAGTCCCAAAATAAATATACAGGGAGAATTCTCGAGGTACCGGCTCGTAGTCTCAAAAGTAAATATACAGGAAGAAATCTCGAGGTACCGCCTCGTAGTCTCAAAAGTAAATGTGCAAATGTGCAGGGAGAACTCCCGAGGTACCGCCTTGTAGTCTCAAAAGTAAATGTGCAGGAAAAATTTCCGAGGTACCGTCTCGTAGTCTCAAAAGTAAATGTGCAAGGAGAACTCTCGAGGAACCGCCTCGTAGTCTCAAAAGTAAATATGCAAGGAGAACTCCTAAGGAACCGCCTTGTAGTCTCAAAAGTAAATGTGCAGGGAGAACTCCCGAGGAACCGCCTCGTAGTCTCAAAAGTAAACACACAACTCAAACTGATAAATACAATAGTTAACAACAAGATTTCTACAGTTATACTAGTAAAGAACAAGGAAATGCAGGAAATCAACTGGGCATACTTCACAGAGTTCAAATAAGCAGTTAAAGCACATAGACATACGATATTAGGCTAAACAAGATAACTACACGTATTGGAATAGCTCAATTAAGAATGAAAACAGACTAATACTCATTTAAACGGTATAACTCAAATTAAAGGAAAAACAGTTGGTACTCTTAGTAAAATAAATCGGGATTTATAACAAATAGCCCGTGTACGTACTCGTCACCTCACGTACACGACGCTCACATATCACAACAGTACCAAATCTTAAGGGAATTTCCCCCACACAAGGTTAGGCAAGCCACTTACCTCGAACCAAGCTCAATCAATCGGTAACAATGCCTTTTCCACGAATATCCTACTCCGAATGGCCCAAATCAAGCCAAAATTAATTACATACTATAAATACAACTATAAGAAACTAATCTAATTAATGAATCAAAGCTAAAGCAAGAATAAACATAACCAATACTCTATAAATTCACAGTCTTCCCAAAATCCGGAACATCGTAAGTCACAAGCTACAGGAGAAAACTAGTATTTATATACACCAGAGTCTAATAAAAGAAGTCTAATAAAGCACGTAGACATGCGATATTAGGCTAAACAGGATAACTACACATATTGGAATAACTCAATTAAGAATGATAACATACTAATACTCATTCAAACGGTATAACTCAAATTAAAGGAAAAATATTTGGTACTCTCAGTAAAATAAATCGGGTTTTATAACAAATAGCCCGTGTACGTACTCGTCACCTCACGTACACGACACTCACATATCACAACAGTACCAAATCCTAAGGGGATTTCCCCCACACAAGGTTAGATAAGTCACTTACCTCGAACCAAGCTTAATCAATCGGTAACAATGCCTTTTCCACGAATATCCTACTCGGAATGGCCCAAATCTAGCCAAAATTAATTACATACCATAAATACAACTATAAGAAACTAATCTAATTAATGAATCAAAGCTAAAGCAAGAAATTAGAAAATCGCCCCAAAAAGTTGACCCGGACCCACGTCTCGAAATGGGGTAAAAGTCACAAAATATGAACACCCATTCACTCACGAGTCCAACCATATAAGAATTACTCGAATCCGACCTCAAATCGCCTTTCAAAACTCAAACTTTCAGTCTAGGAAGTTTATACCATTTTTCCTCGAATTTCCAACTCAAATCCCTAATTAGATGATGAAAATAGTAATAGATTCATGAAATATAGTACAATCTGGGTTAGAATCACTTACCCCAACAATTTCCTAGAAGAAACCTCAAAATATCGCCTCACACCGAGCTCTCAAGGTCCCAAAGATGAAAATGGAAAACAAACCCTCGAACTTGATCTTTTCAGCCCAGCGATTCTGCATCTGCGGACCTACTGTCGCACCTGCGGAATTTCCATCGCAGGTGCGGAGATGGATTAATGTCCAAAGATCCGCTTATGCGGACCAGGGCACGTACCTGCGGGCCCGCTTCTGCGGATGACCTTCCGCATCTGCGACTCTAGCCATGCCGCCCCTTTTTGCTCCTACGGTCAATCCTCCACATCTGCGAATGCGCAGATGCGGCTCCCATTTCACACCTGTGCTCACAGACCAAGCTTTACCAAACCGAACCTACGCTCTTCCTTCCGCACGTGCGATCCCGCACCTGCGGTCTCCCCTCCGCAGGTGCGAAAACACCAGAAACCAGAAAATCTTCAGCAACTAGCCTAAGTCCAAATTCAATCCGTTAAGCATCTGAAACACACCTGATACCCCCGAGATCTCAACCAAACATACCAACCAGTTCTAAAACACCATACGAACTTAGTCGAGCCCTCAAATCACATCAAATAATGCTAAAAACACGAATCACCCTCCGATTTAAATATAATGAACTTTGAAACTTCAAACTTCTAAAATCAATGCCGAAACCTATCAAACCAAGTACGATTGACCTCAAATTTTGTACAAAAGTCATATTCAACCTTACGGACCTACTCCAACTTCCGGAATAGGAATCCGACCCCGATATCAAAAAGTCCACTACCGGTCAAAATCTCCAAATAATCGACTTTCGCCAATTCAAGCCTAAATCAGCTATGGACATCCAATTCACAGTCCGGACATGCTCCTAAGTCCATAATCACCCAACGGAGCTAATGGAACCGACGAAACTCTATTCCGGAGTCATCTTCACACAGTTCCAACTACGATCAAAATCTTCAAACTTAAGCTTCCGTTTAGGGACTAAGTGTCTCAATTCACTCCGAAACTACAACAACAACCTCCCGGCAATTCACATAAGTAGAAAGAGATATGGGGAAAGCAGTAAACAGGAAATCGGGACTATAACTCTTAAAACGTCCGGCCGGATCATACTAGTGGCTCCTCGCGAGACTGGATGATCCTACTGTATGTTCCACTTATAGGGAGCAAAACCAAGTAGCTGATATACTACTTAAGTCTTGATGAAACATGGACACCATAACTGACATCACTATTTTTGCACAACCTCTATCCTTTATCCAAACAGCTTTGGAGCACGACCGCTCATGCAAACTTTTTGTCAGAAGGTTTCCCTCACAAACCGTACCACAATCACTCAGTTTGCAAAGTCCTCTTGGACTATCTTTTTGTTTATCCCGTGATACGGGAACCACTCGTAGTAGTTTTAGTTACCCCGACCCCCCATGTAATAGTGATCGGTTAATGGCAAGAATCACTGTGATGACCCAAAAGGTCATCTTTAAATTTAATAATTATTTCTATATTCTAAGACCTTAAAAAGTACTATTCATCATTTCTCGACTTGCGTGATGTAACATGGACACCACAACTGACATCACTATTTTTGCACAACCTCCATCCTTTATCCAAACAGCTTTGGAGCACGACCGCTCAGGAAAACGTTTTGTTAGAAGGTTTCCCTATCAAACCGTACCACAATCACTCAGTTTGCAAAGTCCTCTTGGACCATCTTTTGTTTATCCCATGATACGGGAACCACTAGTAGTAGTTTTAGTTACCCCGAACCCCCCATGTTATGACCCCCATAAGTGGTCAACCCCCTAGGTTATCTTTAAATTTAATAATTATTTCTATATTTTAAGACCTCGAAAAGCACTATTCATCATTTATCGACTTGCGTGCACAGTCCGTATAATTTTTCGGAAAGTTTTTATATGAAAAATTGATTAAAATATGAAATAAAGAATTAAAACTCAACTGAGTTGACTTTGGTCAATATTTTGAGCAAATGGACTCGGATCAGTATTTTGATAGTTACGGTAGATCCGTATCGTGATTTGGGACTTGGGCGTATGCCCGAAATTTAATTTGGAGGTCCCTAGCTTGAATTATCGCCAGTTGGCGAAAACTAGAAGCCTAAAGGCTTAAAAATTTTAAAGTTTGACCACAAATTGTCTTTTATTGATATCCGGGTCAGATTCAAGTTTTGAAAATTTTCATAGGACAATTATATTATTTATGACTTGTCTGTCAAATTTGGTGATAAACAGAGTTGATTTGACCTGATTCAGACGTTCTGTTGTGAAAGTAGAAGTTTTAAAGTTTTCTTGAAAATTTCATTTGATTTGGTATCCGATTCATAGTTCTAGGCATTATTTTGGTATTTTGTTCGTGCGAGCGAGTTCGTACAAGATTTTTGGACTTGTGTGCATATTTGGTTTGGAGTCCCGAGGGTTCGGGTGAGTTTCGGATAGCCTATAGATCTTAATTCTTTGAAAAATCTGGTTTTTGGGACTTCTGATGGTTTCTGGTGTCATGTGCTTCGCGAACGTGACGCCTTCATCGCGAACGCGAAGATGAATTTGGGATAGAGGAATTTTCTTCATCGCGAACGTGAAGCAACGGGGGGCCTTACCCTTCGCGAACGCGACCAGCTTCCTGCGAATGCGTAGGCTTGTGATCTGGGGAGGGGGGATCGTTGTTTCTTCTACGCGAACACGAGTATTGGCTCGCGAACGCGAAGGCCAGGGGGGAGAAGCCTTCGGGAACGTGACAGGCCCTTCGCGAACGCGAAGAAGGCCTGACGCCGAGACCTTAAAACAGAACCAAAACGAGATTTTTCCTATTTTTCACAAACCCTCAATTAGAACTTGGTTTAGGGGCGATTTCAAAGGAGTTTTTTACGATTTCGAACTGGGTAAGTGTTCTTTATCATATAGTAATTATATTTCATAAATCTAAGTCTATATTCATCATTTATTTCGGATTTAGATGGGAGAAATTGGAATTTTTGTAAAACTTTTCAAAAACGAAAATTTAAGATTTGAAAGTCCATTTGACATCGGAATTTGATAATTTTTGTATGGTTGGACTCGTCTCAGAATGGGTGTTCGAATTTTATAAGTTTTTTCGAGATTCGAGACGTGGGCCCCACTGATGAGTTTTGAGATAAATTTCGGATTTTAATCCGGAAAATTAGTAAGTTCATATGGAATTAATTCCTATGATTTGTATTGAGTATATTGAATTGTTTATGACTAGATTTGAGGATTTCGGACACGAATTCATGAGGCAAAAGTTTATTGGATTCTTGAATTTGGTTGCAAAGCGAGGTAAGTGTCGTGGTTAACCTTGACTTGAGAGAATAGAACCCTTAAATTAATTGTTATGTGAAATGCATGTGAATGACGTATAGGCGAGGTGACGAGTGTCTATACGTCATCAAATTAATTGCTTGCATAATTACTTAAAAAATCATAAATCGTTTTAAATTATGAATTAATTACTATATTAATTGTTTCTCTCGTGTTCTTTGATCAATATCATGCCTTGAATCCATGATATAATTGCTACATGCTTATTTGATTTACGTGACTTGATTGCCACTTGATGTTTAGCATACTAATTATTAAAATACCTATTACATCCTTAATTTCCTCAATTAATTACTACTTGTCATCACTTATTTCTAATAAATTATAATTATTGTATGCTTGTTGTCTTATAATTTTATATTAATTATTGCATTTATTGGAGTAATTTCTTTTATAAGAATTGGTAAATGAATATATTGGAGGAGCGGGTTGCACGCCGCAACGGAAATGAAAGTGAATATACTGGAGGAACGGGTTGCACGTCGCAACAAAATTGATTGAAATGAATATATTGGATGAGCGGTTTGCACGCCGCAACAGAATATATTGAAAAGATATATTGGGATCGGGTTGCACGCCGCAACAGAATTGAATATGAATATATTGTGAGATCGGGTTGCACGCCGCAACGAAAATTGATTGAAATAATAATTGGTTATGACTGCTGAGTTGGCTTCAACTATTAAAATGAGTTACCTGATTTATTTATATTATTGTTGTTATTACTATTATTGCGTACATGTTAATGTAAGTGACCTACCTTAACCTCGTCACTACTTCGTCGAGGTTAGGCTCGACACTTACCAGTACATGAGGTCGGTTGTACTGATACTACACTCTGTCCTTCTTGTGCAGATTTCGGAGTTGGTCCCAGCGGCGTACCATAGACTTACTCGGATTCAGCTATCAGTGGAGACTTGAGGTATAACTGCACGACGTTCGCAGTTCTGAAGTCCCCTTCTACTTTATTTTAGCTGTGTGCTTTCTTTCAGATAACTTTATTTCGTTCAGACCCTTGTTTGTATTATTCTAGAAGCTCGTGCACTTGTGACTCCAGTTCTGAGATGGTATTTAGATATCACGATTATTATGGATTAATTACTTTACTTCAGACTTTATTTCCGCATTTGTTCCCTTGTTATTAATTAATTTAAAATTTTGTTAAAATGATTAATTATATTATAACGTTGGCTTGCTTAGCAAGTGAAATGTTAGGCGCCATCACGATTTCGAAGGTGAGAATTTCGGTTCGTGACAATCACTCTCTTTGTGTTTACATGCTTCCTATACTCATTCCCTTAACATAATATAAATAGTTATTTTTTTAACCAAAAAAGAAGAAGAAGGGTGGCAATTTTGCAGAAAAAGGAACCGTAACGGCCATTTTCTATTTGACTTTTGTTAGTGGATCGATAATATGTGGAATGAAACTAAAAATAAACTTACGGCCATTTTCTATTTGACTTTTGTTAGTGGATCGCTAATATGTGGAATGAAACTAAAAATAAACTTACGGCCATTTTCTATTTGACTTTTGTTAGTGGATCGATAATATGTGGAATGAAACTAAAAATAAACTTACGGCCATTTTCTATTTGACTTTTGTTAGTGGATCGCTAATATGTGGAATGAAACTAAAAATAAACTTACGGCCATTTTCTATTTGACTTTTGTTAGTGGATCGATAATATGTGGAATGAAACTAAAAATAAACTTACGGCCATTTTCTATTTGACTTTTGTTAGTGGATCGATAATATGTGGAATGAAACTAAAAATAAACTTACGGCCATTTTCTATTTGACTTTTGTTAGTGGATCGCTAATATGTGGAATGAAACTAAAAATAAACTTACGGCCATTTTCTATTTGACTTTTGTTAGTGGATCGATAATATGTGGAATGAAACTAAAAATAAACTTACGGCCATTTTCTATTTGACTTTTGTTAGTGGATCGATTTCACATTTTTGTGCTTTGTTAAAGCATCTCCATGGAAAAGCATTGTTGATAGAGTACAAGCGAAAAAAATTTAATTCCGTAATATTAATTAGCATAATCAACTTAAATTGGTATGCGATTACCCGGGAGTTAGGGATGGATCAATATGAGAAAAACATTGTCACAAGGATTTTCATACATAAACTTTCTTTTCGATTCAATTTAATATTGCGATCATTTACGATAATGATTATCGTTACTCTCATATATTTACTATAAAAAATATGTCTAATTAAGCTATTAATTTATGTTGTATTCTTAAATTAGATGGTAATGGAACTTATTAGTTGAATTTTATTTTACATTTTTATTTGTAAGTTTCTAATTTTACCTTTCTTTATGACAATAGTTCATGAGCAGTGCATCACTTCTTTTTATTTTTGTTATTATTAGTAGTAGAAATGCGCAAAGAAGAATCTAGTAAATGAAAGATATCAGCTCTCTTTTTTCGATTTCTTTAACAATAGCGTGAAGAGTGAATAATTTCACTAGCATATATAAAAATTTTGTTGTTCATAGGGGTATGCTTTTTTGATTAGTTATGATCAATCGTAATATATTCAACAAAAATAAATAAAAATCATAAAAATCTAGAAGTATTTGATTATGCGTAAATGTTCTTCTTATAATATATTGATTGATACATTTTCTTCACTATTTAACGCATATGGACATTACTGTCACGGAATGCAAAATTTAATACCTTTATGCATATATTATCACATGTATCATTTATGTATTAGAATATGTTTTAAAAGATATTCCATGACGTCATAGCTATACGAACATAGTGAAAATTATCATTATATGATCTTGATTTCAGAGACGCTAATTTTTTTTGTTTCTTTTATTTCAGTTAGCTGGTAATTGAACGCGGCTATTCAAAGATATAAATCGTTTGGTACCAAAATGTAGATTTTTCCTTTCCCCAACTAATGAATTAACCAAAACGAAACAAGGAAAGGGAAGGGAAAAATTCTTATGCTTAGAAAAATTCTTATTACATAATTTTGCTACTGTGATATCACTTTTTACCCCAAAAGATATATTATACGTGTGATACGTGGGTTAAAAATTTTTTTCAATTAAAGTGACAAATTTAAATAGAGATTATTTTATTTACAGAGTCGCCACTTGAAATTGATTTTTGAGTGTTCCAAATCACCTTTTATTTGATCCCTAGTCAAAGGAAGGTTTGACTCTACTTTTATTGGTCTGCGAAAATATGAGACCGGGTAAGAAATTCTGTTGACAGGGGAAAAGGTGTGAGACACTCCCTGAATCCCATAGTTCTAGCGCGATCGCTTTAATGACTTAAACTTGGCTTGAATTAATTTTAAATAAGTTGTGTTTTATTTGATTTTCATATTCTGCCTAAGTCCGCTTTTAACTCTTGAAGACTTTATCTATCTCAACTAGGACGAGTATATCCGACCCTAGCCTACACTAACCAAGATGAGTATTTCCGACCTTAGGTTGTGTACCACACTTAAATTAAAGCCTACTTAAACTTAATTAAATAAAAAACTTTATTTATTTGAAAAAATTTAACAAAATGTGTCTTCACGACCTTTTCGTTTTATTCTCTATTCCGAAGCGAATCTTCCCGACATCAGTTTAGACAAAATTATTTATCTTCAAGTGGCGTATTACCTCTGAGTTAGTCATGATTATTTGTGATTGAGTGATTAAATTATTTTAACTATAAAAAAAAATCTTTTTTTAAAATAAGTACTAGTACAAAAGAGTTAAATCTTAGTAATTATTTTGACTAAACTAGTAACTAAAAATTAGCGCCAACTATGGTATTACGGCCAAGGAGATATTTATTGGTTGCTACATATGTATTGAGTTAGGTATTATGGCATTGGGCCAGCTTTGATACTAAAGAGGAAGTGGGCTAATAGCTAAATGAAAAGAATGGGCCAGCAGTTTGTTAAAAGAAATTATGGGCCTCATCTTATTAATTGTCATTGGGCCAACCATTATTTAAAAGAAGAAGAATTAATCAACTTATGAACTTTATTAACATTGGGCCTGCTGAAATTATTTTTATTTGGCCCATTATTAAATTTGAAGGTTTTCAAATGGCAATTAAAGGGGACCAACTTTGGTTATTGCTATGCAGATTAATCAGTTAAGTGAATGAATGATTTACCAACTAAGTTACTTCAAGCAATCACATATAGAACTTAAAGCTAGTTAACATCATGTGAGTTTATTTGCCATTTTGAAAGAAAGCTATTGCAGACCCAAAGCGAGCATGAAGCCTTCAACGGGGAAATGATACATAACCAGAACTAATATTTGTTGGGTTTAAGCTTGATTTAGCTTAAAATGAGGTGAATGGGGAATGGAGGGAAAAAATAAAAATTTGATTTTCCCTCCTTTACAAAGGAACATAAGAACCGTAAGTACGACAATAACAATTCAAGGTAAAGACATGAAGATATCTGCAAGAAAAGGATATCACAACATAATGCATGTCCCTCGTCCTCACTTACACGGAAACATCCTTCGTGCCATGAACTCGCAATAACACAAAAGCATGATAATATAAATGTCATGGCACGACATCACCCTTCGTGCTTTTACTCACATAACATGGCACGATATCACCCTTCGTGCTTTTACTCTCAATAATATGGTACGGCATCACCCTTCATGTTTTACACTCTCCCTCACATGATAATGTATAAACAATGGCGCGGCATCACCCTTCGTGCTTTACACTCTTCCTTACCAGGCATATGTATATCAATGACAAATAAGGCAGGAAGCATAAATAATATCAAGGAGAGTATTTAAACGAATATTCCAAATGAATCCTAATCACAACTTTTCAAGCCAATAATAGTTCAATAAACCCGCTAGAACTTTATTATTCAAGTATTCCAACAAATCTCACAAATGATCCACTACACAAGTATAGAATCTAGTATCTCAAGAATATCGGTCGTAGCAATGTATTAATGATTATGCATAGTGATGACCGAATTAGACACATCAATGTGTTCTCAGAAGTCCATCAAATTTGATCAAGTTATAACAAGCTAAGTCTTAGTTCCTAACATTTAATACTATGATCTTAGTATCTAGGAGTCAAGTAAGGCATGAAACAAGAAGGTCAAGTAATTCTACAAGACACAATTTACAACATAATTTATTACAACATAATTTACCCCCGAACATGGTTAACCCTGGCACATGCATATATGCTCGTCACCTCATATATGTACCACCCCCGCATATAACAAATAATGTCAAATAGTAGGAAAACTTTTCTCAACAAAGTTAGGCAAGACACTTACTTCAATTCGGCTAACTCAATATTCAATTTAGCTTTTTTCCTTTACAAATTCGCCTCCGCTCGGCTCAATCTAGCCAAAGACGACTTAAATACATCACACAATGCAAGAGAAAATAATTTCAATTATTAAAGCTGTGATTTTTATTCAATTTCTAAAAGTTCAACTCCCTGGCCCGCCCGGTCGAAACACGGGTCCAAGGGTAGGTCTTGACTACCCACAGCCTCACAAGTCCAAATACGTCTTTTGTTTCCAAACCCGAGTCCACAACTCTCAAATCCAAAATTTTTATTTTCAAAGTATTGACAAAATCCCCAATTTTTTTTCTAGATTTCTCATGAATTTGATGTTAAATCTTATATAAAATCATGAAATGTAGTTGAGAATTGATTAGAGGTACTTACCCAATGATTTGGTATGAAGATGCCTTCATAAAATCGCCTCCCATCGAAGCTAGGTTTCAAAATATAACAAAATGAAGCAAAATCTCGGAATTCTCAGCATTTCACAGGTTGCAGATGTCGCATTTACGACAGGGAGTTCGCAAATGCGACATCCGCAAATGCGGACAAAACATCGCAAATGTGACTCCTGACAGACCATGCCTTCATCACAAATGCGATACAGAGTTCGCAAATGGGAAACTCTTCAGGCTTCGCAAAAGCGACAACTTCATCGCAATTGCGATCCAGTCCCCAGCAACCCAAGTTCACAAATGTGAGGCTGCTGCGCAATTGCGATAGTCGCATTTGCGACAAAAACATCGCAATTGCGATGATACCAGTACCAGCACTTAAAATCATGAAAAAAATCATTCCGGATCCAATCTGAAACGCACCCGAGCACTCGGGGCTCTAAAACAAATATGCACATAAGTCTAAAAATATAACACGAACTCGCTTAAGCGTTCAAAACATCAAAATAACCTCTAGAATCATGAATCGGATGCCAAAACGCATGAAGATCAAAGGAAACTTCAAGAACTTCTAGAATCGCAACCAAGCGTCCGAACCATATCAAATCAACTCCAAATGGCACCAAATTTTGAATACAAGTTCCATATGACGAAACGAACCTACTCAAAGCTTCAAATCACGCATATAAACCTCGAAACGACGAATCACACCTCAAGTCAAAATCAATAAACTTAGAAACTTCAACTTCTACAACCGATGCCGAAACCTATCAAATCACGTCCAATTGACCTCGAATCTTTTACCCAAGTCACATTTGGCTTTACGGACCTACTTCAACTTTCGGAATTGAAATCCGACCCCGATATCAAGAAGTCCACTACCGGTCAAACTTAAAAAAAAATCCAAATTTTGCCATTTCAAGACTAATTCGACTACGGACCTCCAAATTACAATTCATACGCACTCCTAAGTCCAAAATCGCCCAACGGAGCTAACGGAACTAACGAAACTCCATTCCAAGGCCTCAAACTACCGAGCGAAGTGCAGATGCTCAAAACGACCAGTCGGATCGTTACATATTAAAATATAGATATGGTCAAATCACGCTACAATTAGTATTTAAGAATCCTAGTATTTAGTTACTAAACACATATCTAAATAAGTTTTTTGGAAAAACGCCGACGTAGTACTAACCTAGAGGATATAAATTACATTTATGTAATAACATGTAAAATATGTTAAATAATTTGATTAAAAAGTCACTATACAATATTAATCACTTAGTATATAAGAGATAGAAGAATAAAATCCAAATAGGTATATCTATGAATTTTTAAACAACAAACTAGAAGCATTGTAAAAATATAAAGAAAAATAGAAACTTCAGCTTTCCAAATACAAAGTCATATAAGAGCAGAATGCTTTAAAAGGCACAACAAATTAAAGAGAACTCAAATCTTCATCTTTTATCTTATTCATTTTTGGACCAAAATTACAATGGCAGTTGAGAGAATACCTGGATAGCAGAAACAAAATATTTTAGCTATTCTAGAGTCATGTTTCAACAGCTAGGAGTAGAAGCCAAAACAAAGGCATTACTTTTAATCGAAGTGGAAAACAAACTCAGCAAAAGACAACAACAAACCAACACCTTGAAAATCAGCAACTTAAAGGACAAAAAACCCAGAAATGACTTACCAACTTTATGTTTTTGAAAGGGTTTTTCTCTCAATTTTTAGTTACCAAAGGATGCTTGAAATATGTATTCAGGTGATTGTTTCGCTCTCAAATTGTGTGATCAAAAAATTGATGTGGAAGATGTGTAGTAGAGTAAAAAAATGATCCTTTGAAGTGAGGAAAGAACTCTTCTTTATAGGAGAGGAGGGCCTTGAATTAATGATGAAAATCTGTTCAAGTGACAGATTTTTAACCAAAGATCTGTCTAAACTATTCAATGGTCAGT
Organism: Nicotiana tomentosiformis; assembly: GCF_000390325.3. Classification (NCBI taxonomy): domain Eukaryota; kingdom Viridiplantae; phylum Streptophyta; class Magnoliopsida; order Solanales; family Solanaceae; genus Nicotiana; species Nicotiana tomentosiformis. Next base: position 25,071,792 of record NC_090818.1, read on the forward strand.
TCTCTGGCCAAAAATCTGTCCATAGACGGTATTTTACTAACTATAATGTAATGACCCGGCCGGTCATTTCGAGTATTACAATCCCGTCTCTCCCATTTATTGCTCAATTTGTGCTTTACAGTTGTTATATGACTTTCCAGGGTAATTGGTTCAGGTCCGGTGAGGTCTTGGAATGAATTGGAACACTTAGTTCCAAAGTTTAAAACTTAAGTTGAAAAGGTTGGCTAGATGGTGACCTATGTGTAATGACCCCGAAAATTTTTTGCTAAGAAAAATAAGGTTTTATGGTGCCGAGGTAGATTAATTAGTACAAAGGTTGTAGAATGCACTTAAGTGTTGAGAAAAATTTTTGACAAAAGAAGGACGTTCTGCGGTCTGTTTCGCGACTGCAGAAACGTTATGCGGACCGCGGATTTATCGCAGAACGAAGTAGAAACTCAAGCAATTTTTGAGCCATTATGCGGTCGCAGAAGTGTTCTGCGGTCCATTCTGCGACTGCAGAATCAGTATGCGGATCGCATAATGGACGCATACTCGGGCATAATGGAACTTTAGTCTATCATGTAATTTCCAACTTGACTTGGACTTAGGGCTATCCTTAGACCCCACATCACTTATAATATGCCTCGTACACTTATTATCATGTCCAATTGATATCCATCATATTAATAGTCCTCGTCTGCATACAAAATAATATAATTAGCGCACATCAACTTTCTTAATAGCGCTTAAGTATTTCAAAATATTCTGGGGTGCTACATTCTCCCCCACTTTAGAACATCCATCCTCGAATGTTTTACAAGTCACTTCTAAGAATAGAGTTACAAATCCTTTTACCTCCAACCATTATGCATAGGCACTTATGACTACATGGGTCTTATATTTTCTTTCCAAAATCTCAACTTACTTATGACCCTCAAAATTTGGCTATCTTTACAAATTCTTAAAAATTTTGGCAGAGTTTCCCTTGTAATTGCGACTATCCAAAATATTTAACCTATCTAGAACAAGCCCCCACACGGGCACCAATAACAATTTAGCTCAACAACTAGAAATATAGAACATGATGAACTCTTTAGGCCCCACACGACCTTACATATACCATAAGTGCATCAAATATATACTTTTGTTCTTTGAGTATTTACATACCTGCATACTGCTCAATATTAATAATAGCCACTCGACATAGTACCCATATCACTACTGAACATATGTGTAGTCCTTCATCTTGAATATGTCAACTTGTACCTGAAAAGTATCTTCAAGTAAACTAAAATCTCTCTATGATTGGAACTTTTACAAATTTCACCTTTTTCTCCTTTTTTTTTTGAATAATGTAGAATGGCACATTTCCATGCTGCCTAAATTCTCAGCTTCCTCGAAGTTATGGCTCATGCTTGGTGAGAGCAAAATTATATTTCCCACTTGGTACCTGTAAACTTACCCATTCCGACTCATAGTCTCAAAATTTTCTTATAATCAATACTTTCAAATTAGTCTGTTGCCTTTTTTGAGTCCTGTTTCCAGGAAAAGTTTTCCCACTTAAGACTTTTAATATTCTCTAATTATCAAAACTATTTTGGAATGTTCTTTTATTCTTCCAAAGATTAATAAGATATTTGTCCTAGATTCATCCATCATATAACAATTACTAACCCCACTTTCACTCGTGATTTTTGGAATTCCCGAAGATCCCAACTTGATAACTATTATTGCTTACAAATTTGCTCTATGGAAAAAAAAAATATAATCATCCCAGTTTCATTCATTTTACGATACTACTTTGCCATCCATTCTCGAATACCAGGGTTCAAGTTTTCATTTCTTAACTTTAACCAACTCCTTAACTCTATTGAGTTCCTTGTGATGGTTCTCTAACAAAAATTTGAGATTTTATCTACTTATGGGTGTACCATAGGTATATTACCATAGCTCATAAGCTTCCAACACTCGCGTATCATTGCTATCACAATGCCATTTACACCTTTTAAGATTAGTGCCCTTTCTTAAACCCATACTTTTTATTGGCATACTTCGTTTTTGGTGTACAAGAGTCATTCTCATTCCGGAATGCACATTACATTACCCGTTTCTACTTCATTTCGTGCTAAGTGTGTACACATTAAAATACCTTCTTATTCCACCTAATCCCATGTACAATTCAAAGTACTTCCTTGTTCTCCGCCAATACTTGAATTTAATTTAAATCGCACATGTCCCCAAGTTGTAGGATTATATTCGAGTTTTCCATTAAATCCTTGACTATCAGACATAACTTTCAACATCCCTGATTCAGAACATCATAACTATTACTCGTAATGAGTTTGTAATTGTCGTACAAACACTTCATAAAAATTGTTGTAACGACCCAGCCGGCCGTTTTGAGCATTTGCACTTCGCTCAGTAGTTTACGGGTGTGAGTAGCTCCGTCTGATGTATTTTGATTTGTGTGAATCGTCGGTTTTGGTTTTCAGGTTATTCGGGACTGATTTGGAAGAATGATTCTCAACTAGGGAGCTTTAAATTTGAAAGAGTTGACCAAGTTTGACTTTTTAGAATTTGACCTCGGATTGGAATTTGGATGGTTCCGATAGCTCCGTTGGGTGATTTTAGATTTAGGAGCACATCCGGATTATGATTTGGAGGTCTGTAGTGGAATTTGGCTTGAAATGACGAAAGTTGGATTTTTGGAAAGTTTGACCGGGAGTGGACTTTTTGATATCGGGGCCGGATTCCGATTCCAGAAGTTGGAGCACGTCCATAATGTCGAATGTGACTTGTGTGCAAAATCTGAGGTCAATCGGATGTGATTTGATAGGTTTCGGCATCAGTTGTGGAAGTTTGAAGTTTCAAAGTTCATTGATTTTGAGTTAAGGTGTGATTCATCATTTTGATGTTATTATGTGTGATTTGAGGCCTCGCGTAGGTCCGTGTTATGTTATTGGACTTGTTGATATATTCAGACGGGGTCCCGAATTGCTCGGGTGTGTTTCGGATGAGGTTCGGATCATTTCATTGCATTTTGGATTTTTGCAAAGCTGCTGGTTCTGGTGTTCCGCACTTGCGACTGGTATTACGCATGTGCGATGGTCGCAGAAGCTTTAGTGGAGTTGCAGAAGCGAGAAGAGGCTGGGTGAGGAACACCGCATAAGCGGATTTTTGTAGCGCACCTGTGTGAGCGCAGATGCGAGATTGGAAGCGCAGGTGCGAAAAATCTTCACAAAAGCGGAATTTGTTATCTGCAGGTGCGAGGGTTGCTGGGCAAGGCTATTTTCGCCGAAGCGAAGTTTTTACCGCAAAAACGATGATCGCAGATGCGACGATCTGTCCGCAAATGCGGAATCGCTGTGCAGAATGTTATAAGTTCGATAGTTGGTCATTTTTATCACATATTGATCTATGGACTACGGAATGGAGTAATATTTGGAGTAAATTGCATCATAAGGATTGGGGTAAGTGTTGTCTACTTGGTTTTGGTTATATTTCATGAATCTATTTTCGATTTTAGTGTTTGGTTGATGAATTTTAAAGAGGAAATTGGGGGTTTTGGCCTAAAGTTTCATAATGTGAATATTTGAGTTTTGAACATCGAATTGGAGTCGGATTTGAGTGAAACTAGTATGGTTGGACTCGTAATTGAATGGGTTGTTGGATTTTTTAAATTTTGTCGGGTTCCAAGGTGAGGGCCCAGGTTAGGATTTTGGCCGGTTTTGGCCTTTTGATTCAAGATTTGATCTTTTTCGACCGGGATTGGTTCCTTTAGCATTGTTTGTTGTACTTGAGTTGTTTTTGGTTAGTTTCGGACCGTTCGGAGGATGGAACACGCGCGATGGCATCTTTGGAGCATCGTTTGGTTTGCTCGACATTGGTATTGACTTGTTCGAGGTAAGTAGCTCTTCTAAATCTAGGAGCTGAGGGTATGAACCCTTAATATACGTGTTATGTGTTGGATTTTGAGGTGACGCACATGCTAGGTGACGGGCGTGTGGGCGTGCACCATGTGAACTGTGATTTCCATTATTTCTATGGTACTGTGTAGTTACCCGAGCTTGTCTAAAATCATGAAATCTCTACGTACTAGAGTTATCGAGCTGTGATTATGTTAGAAACCATGTCTAGGATACATGCTTATTCTGTTGGGACCCACTGAGGTCATTTCTGTTGTTGAGTAATTTGCTTTCATTGCATTACATACTTAGTCATACACATTCACATGTATATCATATCTCAGTCTCTGTTGTTATTTATTGATGCATCATATCATTATTTTCGGGCTAGTATCATGACATTATGAGCCTGAGAGACTGGAGAGATTGATAACTGAGTAACGCCGAGGGCCTGGTTGTAAGGATGATTATGGGATCGGGCTGCACGCCGCAGCGAGTTAGATTGGCTTACTATAGCATGTGAGTTGTCCGTGCAGCACGTGAGTTGTCCGTGTGATTCCAGATATTAATATTATGGCACGTGAGTTATCCGTGCAGATTATAGCGCTTGGGCTGTAGGAACCACTCTGGAGTCTGCACACCCCCAGTGAGCGCAGGTACCTACTGAGTGCGAGTGCTGAGTGATTGGGAGGATGGAGTGAATTGATATTCTGAGAGTATGCATATGATCTTTATCACTGATTTGCATCCCATTTGGCATGCACGCTTGACACACAAGCATAGAGATGCATTTTTTCCTCATGCTGTATAGTATCACTTCAGTTATGACTTCTCATACATTTTTACATATGGGCATAGAGAGGCATCTTACACTTGCTATCTGAAAGGAAAATGGAACATCTTATTTATTGTTGAAAGGATTTTTGGGAAAGATCACAGTTTTCAAGCTTACTCGAATTTTGACTTTTTCGGTAAAAGATTTGGGTTTTCATTGAGTTACTTGAAACGAAATGCCTATTTTTCTGGAACTGTGAACGAATTGAGCCTTTTATTCTGAGATACTCATTTGTTACTTGTACTATGCTGTTATGAACTGTTGTGGAATATTGGTGTTGTACCCGACCCCTTTTTGTTAGCTCATTACTACTTTTAACCTAAGTTAGGTTTGTTACTTATTGAGTACATGTGGTCGGTTATACTCATACTACACTTCTGTATCTTGCGTGCAGATGTTGATTGCTGATGTTGCTTGGTTCGATGGGAGCTGGATTGAAGATGTACTTGCGTCCCGATTGTAGCTGCCTCTTGTTCGTGGTAGCCTTAGATCTATAAAACTCTGTTTATGTACTTTTCAAAGAGACTATGTATTTGTTTCATTTCGGCTTTGTAAACTCTATTCTTAGAAGCTCATGATTTGTACTACCAGTCCTTGGGAAATGTATAAGATTTAGATAATGTCTTTTGATTAATTGTCCTGTTAAATTATATTGAAATTGAATAGTTATTAGTTGGCTTACCTAGCGGGTTAGGTTAGGTGCCATCATGACTAATGGATTTTGGTTTGTGACAATTGTACCCTTCTGATCATAAAGGTTACTGATAATACCTCATTCGCCTTGTTTTTAGTAACTACAACCTTTCCTTTTTTTAATAAACCGTCACTTTAAAGGTGACATCTGCTTACTTAGACACTCCCCCACTTAGGAGTAAATGAAATTTGAAACTCTTACCTATCACTCAAAGAGTTAACTGAAATTTCAAATAAATTTTCTCAAACCATTTTCATGCTCACCTGCTTTTACGGGCTATTTATCCTCCAATTAGAAATTTCTATTTTACCGCTTCAATCTTCCATCGTACATTGTCTTTTGTTTCATCATTATACTGATATGCTCATTATTATGAAAATATGATATATTGGTTATACTCGTAGGAACTTTCTTTGTTCATTTTCGTATCCAAGTATCACGTCGCTACCAGCTGCAACATATATTGCTAATTGTCATGACCCCAAATCCACTAGTCGTGATGGAACCTAACCCAACCCGCTAGGTAAGCCAATTAACCACTAACCAATTCAAATAACAATTTAATAAAGCGATTAAGTAAATACATATCTGAATCTTATACATTCCTCAAGGACTGGTAGTACAAATCATGAGCTTCTAAGAATAGAATTTACAAAGCTGAAATGAAATAAATACATCGTCTGTATGAAAAGTACATAAACAGAGTTTTATAGATCTAAAGCTACCACGAACAAGGGGCAGATACAACCGGGACAGAGGTACATCTTCAAATCTATCTCCCATTGAACACATCAACATCAACAGCCCACATCTGTACGCAAGGTGCAGAAGTGTAGTATGAGTACAATCCCATGTACTCAATAAGTAACAAACCTAACCTTAGATTGAAAGTAGTGACGAGCTAACAAAAAAGGTTGGGTCCAACACCAATATTCCACAACAGTTCATAACAACATAGTACAAGTAACAAAAGAGTATCTCAACAATAAAAGGCTTAGTCCGTTCACAGTTCCAGAAAAGTAGGCGTTTCTTTTCAAGTATCTCAGTGAAAACCCAAATCTTTTACCGAAAAAGCCAAAATACGAGTAAGTTTGAAAACTGTGATTTTTCCCAAAATCCTTTCAACAACGAGTAAGATGTTTAATTTTCAGATAGCATGAGGAAAGTACTTCTCTATGCCTACATGTCAAGATACAGGTAAAATCATAAATGTCCCCAAAACTAGGTAGCAAAAGGAAATGCACCTCTATGCATGTATCACAAGTACGCATGTCAAATGCAACACATCTCGATGATGAGCTCATGTACTCACACTCTCAGAGTACTCAATATCACTGTCTCGCATTCTCCCTCACTATGCTCAACACACTCAATCACTCAGCACTGTACAATACCCGCTGCGGCGTGCAACTCGATCCATCTTTATAGTCGACTGTGTTCACTGGGGGTGTGCAGACTCCGGAGGGGATCCTTTCAACCTAAGCACTATATCGCTGCGGCATGTAACCCGATCTCATAGAATGTAATCAATATATCACTGCGGCATGCAACCCGATCCCATAAAATATAATCAATATAATATGCTGCGGCGTGCAGCCCGATCCCAAAATGTCATTCTCACTCGGGCCCTCGGCCTCACTCAGTCATCAATCTCTCCAGTCTCACTTACAGGCTCACAATGTCATGAAACTAGCCCGACAACAATGATATGATGTATCAATAAATAATAACTGAGACTGAGATATGGTATGAATGCATGGATATGACTGAGTATGAAATATCGATGAAATTAGTGAGATGACAGTAAGAAATGACCACTATGGGTCCAAATAGTATCAGCATAATGCCTAAACATGATATCTAGCATGATTGACAGATTAACTACTTTATCACATGGTGAAAACACGGATATCAACAAAGTAGGACCATTATACAGTGCCATGGGAACAACAAAGTCTCAATTCACGTGGTGCACGCCCACACGCCCGTCACCTAGCATGTGTGTCACCTCAACACTAATCACATAACACGTATTTCAGGGTTTCATACCCTCAACTCCAAGATTAGAAGAGTTACTTACCTCGAACAAGACAATACCAATGCCGAGCAAGCCAAACGGTGCTCCAAAGATGCCATCTCGTGCGTTCTGACCTTCGAACGGCCCGAAGCTAACCAAAAACAACTCAAGTACATCAAACAATGCTAAAGGAACCAATCCCGATCGGAAAAGATCAAATCTTGAATCAAAATCCCAAAAATCGGCCAAAAGCCCAACCCGGACCCGTACCTCGGAACCCGACAAAATTTTTAAAATCCAACAACCCATTCAATTACGAGTCCAACCATACTAGTTTCACTCAAATTCAACCCCAATTCAATGTTCAAAACTCAAAAATTCATATTATGAAACTTTAGGCCAAACCCCCCAATTTCCTCTATAAATTTCACAATCAAATTACCAAAAACGAAGGTATATTCATGAAATATAACCAAAACCGAGTAGAGAACACTTACCCCAATTCATATGGTAAAAATTGCCTCAAGAATCGCCTCAATCCGAGCTCCGTAGCTCCCAAAATAAAGAAAGAACCAAAACCCTCGATAATATAGCTTCTGCCTAGCGATTCCGCATTTGAGGACAATTCGTCGCATCTGCGACCACCGCTTCTGCGGTAAAAACTCCGCTTCTGCGAAAATAGCCTTGCCCAGCAACCCCGCACTTGCGGATATCAAATTACGCTTCTGCGAAGATTTTCGCACCTGCGCTTCCAATCTCGCATCTGCGTGCACGCAGGCGCGCTACACAAATCCGCTTCTGCGGTCTTCCTCATCCAGCCTCTTCTCGCTTCTACGACTCCACTAACGGTTCTGCGACCATCGCACCTGTGCAATACCAGTCGCAAGTGCGAAACACCAGAACCAGCAGCTTAGCAAAAATCCAAAATGCAATGAAATGATCCGAACCTCGTCCGAAACTCACCCGAGCCACTCGGGACCCCGTCCGAATATATCAACAAGTCCAATAACATAAAACGGGACTACTTGAGGCCTCAAATCACACATAACAACATCAAAATGACGAATCACACCTCAACTCGAAATCAATGAACTTTGAAACTTCAAACTTCCACAACTGATGCCGAAACATATCAAATCACGTCCGATTGACCTCAAATTTTGCACACAAGTCACATTCGATATTACGGACATGCTCCAACTTCCGGAATCGGAATCCGACCCCGATATCAAAAAGTCCACTCCCGGTCAAACTTTCCAAACTTTCAACTTTCACCATTTAACGCCAAATTCCACTACGGACCTCCAAATCACAATCCGGATGCGCTCCTAAGTCCAAAATCACCCAACGGACCTACCAGAACCATCAAAATTCCAATCCGAGGTCAAATGCTAAAAAGTCAAACTTGGTAAACTCTTTCAAATTTAAAGCTCCCTAGTTGAGAATCATTCTTCTAAATCAGTCCCGAATAACCTTAAAACCAAAACCGATGATTCACACAATTCAAAATGCATCATACGGAGCTACTCACGCCTGTAAATTACCGAGCTAAGTGCAAATTCTCAAAATGACCGATCGAGTCTTTACATCCTCCCCCACTTAAACATACGTTCATCGTCGGACGTGCCCAGAGTTGTTCTCAAAGCCATCAACCGCCGTGCAACCTTACCATGCACACACCCGGGGGTAATCCCACGTCACCCTATTCCATATAGGTCTGATAACATAACATAACTGAGATTTCCTTAATTCAACCTAGCCCATACGCCTTAGAATCCAATTCCCAGCATCCGGAACTTTCTATCAGATCAGAATCTCGCATCGACACTCTATATAAGTCTGAATAAGCTGTATCAAGCCATATCCATAACCCAAGATGTAATCACATGATATACCGCATAACTCAAATACTCATAGCAATAATTATTAATCACAACAGCTGTCCAAAATAACCCAATTCCGGTAATAAATCTCATGTCAAACCAAACCTCTTCTTAAAACCTTCGTACACTGCCGATAATGAAAGAAACATGCAGAATTCATAACCATTCGTCAGATCAACCAATCATGGAACTCTCTCTCATTCGACAAGAACTATAGCCAATTCTAAGCCGATTTTCGATATTATCGTTCCAAACATGCTGCAATCAAATTCGATAGTATCCATCCTAGGTCCACTAACCTCATCTCATCCAACATGACTACTCTAGTGACGTGACACACCCATACAATCTAAAGCCACAACCCATGTAATCAACGCACCAATAAGCAACACTCCAAATGTACTCAATCATAAAAACAAATGACTCAGATGAGAGAACTGTCCCGCAAGCTCAACAAATACCACCACAACGCAATGCTAAGAACATATCATACCTAGTAGAACCAAGACACACGAATCTAGCACAAAGGATCAGATCTTAACATAACTCCGCTGCAATGCATGACCCCATCCAAGCACTGATCCATATGAAATACCTCAGCAACCATGCTCAAAATCAATAACCACGCGAAATTCGACATCAAGTACCCAAAGTGCATTACCGTAACCACGGAAGCAATTAACACAATACCACAATCTGGAAGAACATAACCAATACGCCCTCAATCATGCAATACCCAACTACTCATATCACTAAAATTCCGCTATAAGACCACAATAAAACCGCACCATGTGTGCCTAAAACGAATGAATCACAACTCCTCGTAGCATAGAAGGGTAACTCACAGAAAATTCCAGAACAAGAATAAGCTCAGCAACAACCGAATGAAACATCCCTCAACAATAGCATTATGGAGCCAACCAATCTAACTCGGTGAAGAATACACATCCTAATTGGGCCTACCAATGGACCTCCCCAAACATCGACTCTGGTCACCCACAAATAAATAAATAACCCTCCAAAGGTCCACAGTTACTGAATCATAATACTTACTATCATCTGGCTAGCTCTGGCCATAACTTCACAGCCTACAACCACGAAATAATCTGCTCCTGAAAGCTCCCGATTTCCAAATCCATCGAACACACGAATCACCATTTATGATTCCATCTCCACCGCCCGAATGTCTAACACATCTCTCATACACGATCATCCCTCGCGGAATACTTCTAAAATTCTTCTGTGCCATCTAGCAAAATTTGAATATCAGCAGTCGATCAACCAGGAGAGTGCCGCAATACCAATAAAGTATCCATAAATCAAAACACATTTCCCCTTTTGAAATGTATACTCTCATCAGGCCATACCGATTAGTAATATCATTTACCTAGTCATCTGAAACCGCCCATGCTGCCTACGAATTTATGTCCTTCCATTCAAAACTGAACTGTGACCTTGCACATGCAAATCTCAATTCCACACAATAGTCTACCATGCCATTATGTGAAGAATACAAGAATCTCATAATCAACTATGAGTCACAAGCAGAATACATACCCGATCAGTCAGAAACCTTCCATTTGATCTCATCCCAGAGAAAATTCCAATACGTAACATATTCCTCACACCGGTAGGAAATATACTCCTCGAACCGTGGTAAAAACCATCGAGAACTCTTCGAAACCCATTTGCACACAACCAAGCTATCAGATCCGAATCTCCTTAACTCAACCCAGCCATGCAGGTTGCCAAAACCCAAGAGCATTGCCATGAAACACCTGTAGAGACTAGCCACGTCATAAGATCCAAAGAACCGATTATATCCATTACTGTGCTAACCCAACCTACTACCAAGCTATCCTATTTCTAAGTCCTTTCCAAATTGCCTTCAAATTGATACTTCTCCTTGCTAAAACACCATAACCAAAATTCACCATACAAGAGAACCTAGTATAGAACCACAATGCCCTAAGGCCCATAAGCCGATGACTTTTCTCTTAAGCACCCCAAAGCACCACAACTGTGACACCCACTCTAAAGAGACCTTATGTGAACCTAAAACTGTTTCCTTCACCTTTTTGATACTGAAATGCATGATCCACAATGATATAAAAATGCCAAAAGTCTCGGCACCATCCAATGTAACTCTCCGGTTCTAGCCATATACCAATCTTGAAAATTCCAAATGCTACATACAATTCTTGAATCCATTAGAACCATTCTCGAGAGTCATCCACTCTGCTCAAATCTCAATTGCACCGCTCAAACAGATCGAACGACCTGTGCCCCATTAGCACACTAACACCCAAGGGAGTAAAGAGTACCCCACACTCCTAAGCAACCGAGCAAATTCCTACTCTATGTATACTACATCCTTCGCGAATAACCACTCAATTATTTTATGATTTCTCATATACCCATAGAGTGTAATACAACCTGTATCCAGAAATTCCTTTACCCGAGTCATCCTCAATCTCAACCCCTGCAGTCATAGCTGATTCACCAGTATACCTCGAACCGAAACCAATACAACACATAACCGTGCAATCAACTCGTCGATAACAGACTCCCCTACTTGGCTCAAAGCCATGGAATAAAACATATGACTACTTACAATAACCACACCCCATTACTACCATAATACCACAATGAGATTCCATTAAATCCTTCATCCGCTCATGCAACACAAACCATCTAGTACCTCAAATCATCTACAAATCTCGCGTTCATCCTCGTGATGGTTAAGCCAACTTCCACAGGCGATCCTAACTCAAATTACAACATATATCATTCACTGATAAAAGAGAACTCTCTATAAAACATCTTAGGGATACACAACCTCAGGACACCTCGCAGGGGATAACCCACCTGCTTTGCCTTAAACTGACATCTCTCTACACCCTTCCACAGTCACGACTACTATGCAATCACTTAATCTTCTCAATTTTAAACTCATCAACAAGATATGAGAATCTACTTCACTTCATAACTAAACAACATGAGAGATCCCTCAACACACCCATAACTCGAGACCATAAGCCAAATTAAGACATCAATCAAACACCCCATAGTCCTTGCTACATCTCAAGTAAACTCTTCTCGTCATATTCGAACAATCTAAACACATCTCGTAGTCTCATCATACTCACCACATAGTCATCCAATCACAAATTCCACTAATAGGGACACAAACGGACCTATAAGTCCCAAAAGCACGTGCTCACACAATCGAAATCTCCGTGCTCAAGCTACAGTCAAAACCCGGCCTCAAGTCCTCCAGACTGGCCCATCATCATTTCATCATCACGCCAAAACCACATCTCGCACCTCAATCATAGAATCACAAGCCACCGGCGCACAGCCGATACCGATCTCTCACATGCACATACGGATGCGTGGAAGGAATTCAAAGAGTTATGCTTCAATCTGAATCAATGTCGCACGATAAGGAAAGAAAGATGGGAAGTATATCCTAAATGTCTTGTAACCTCTCGAAGATAGGTATGGACGTCATCATACCGATCCGCAAGACTCTACTAGACACTTGCTCATGACTTGTAGAACCTATAAACCTAGAGCTTTGATACCAACTTGTCATGACCACAAATCTACTAGTTGTGATGTCACCTAACCCAACCCACTAGGTAAGCCAATTAACCACTAACCAATTCCAATAACAATTTAATAAAGTGATTAAGTACAGAAATATCTGAATCTTATACATTCCCTAAGGACTGGTAGTACAAATCATGAGCTTTTAAGAATAGAATTTACAAAGCTGAAATGAAATAAATACATCATCTGTTTGAAAAGTACATAAACATAGTTTTATAAATCTAAAGCTACCACGAACAAGGGGCAGCTACAACCGGGATGTAGGTACATCTTCAAATCCAGCTCCCATCAAACACATCAACATCAATAGCCCACATCTGCACGCAAGGTGCAGAAGTATAGTATGAGTAAAACCGACCCCATATACTCAATAAGTAACAAACCTAACCTTAGGTTGAAAGTAGTGACGAGCTAACAAAAACGGTCGGGTCCAACACCATATTCCACAACAGTTCATAACAGCATAGTACAAGTAACAAAAGAGTATCTCAGCAATAAAAAGGCTTAGTCCGTTCACAGTTCCAAAAAAGTAGGCGTTTATTTTCAAGTATCTTAGTGAACCCAAATATTTTTCCGAAAAAGCCAAAATACGAGTAAGTGTTAAAACTGTGATTTTTTCCAAAATCCTTTCAACAACGAGCAAGATGTTTCATTTTTAGATAGCATGAGGAAAGTACTTCTCTATGCCTACATGTCAAGATACAGGTAAAATCATAAATGTCCCCAAAACTGGGTAGCAGAAGGAAATGCACCTCTATGTATGCATCATAAGTATGCATGTCAAATACAACGCATCTCGATGATGAGCTCATGTACTCCCACTCTCAGAGTACTCAATCTCACTGTCTTGCATTCTCTCTCACTATGCTCGGCACACTCAATCACTCAGCGCTATACAATACCCGCTGCGGCGTGCAGCCCGATCCATATTTATAGTCGATTGCATTCACTGGGGGTGTGCAGACTCCGGAGGGGCTCCTTTCAACCCAAACGCTATATCGCTGCGGCGTGCACCCCGATCCCATAGAATGTAATCAATATATCACTGCGGCGTGCAGCCAGGTCCCATAAAATATAATCAATATAATATGCTGCGGCGTGCAGCCCGATCCCAAAATGTCACTCTCACTCGGGCCCTCAGCCTCACTCAGTCATCAATCTCTCCAGTCTCACTCACAGGCTCACAATGTCATGAAACTAGCCCGACAACAATGATATGATGTATCAATAAATAATAACTGAGACTGAGATATGGTATGAATGCATGGATATGACTGAGTATGAAATATCAATGAAATCAGTGAGATGGCAGTAAGAAACGAGAACTATGGGTCCAAACAGTATCATCATAATGCCTAAACATGATATCTAGCATGATTGGCAGCTTAACTACTTTATCACATGATGGAAATACGGATATCAACAAAGTAGGACCACTATACAGTGCCATGGGAACAACAGAGTCTCAATTCAGATGGTGCACGCCTACACGCCCGTCACCTAGCATGTGTGTCACCTCAACACTAATTACATAACACGTATTTCGGGGCCAATACCAATGTCGCGCAAGCCAAACGATACTCCAAAGATGCCATCCCGCCCGTTCCGATCTCCGAAAGGCCCGAAGCTAACCAAAAACAACTCAAGTACATCAAATAATGCTAAAGGAACCAATCCCGATCGAAAAAGATCAAATCTTGAATCAAAAGCCCAAATATCGGCCTAAAGCCCAACCCGGGCCCGTACTTCAAAACCCGACAAAATTTACAAAATCCAACAACCTATTCAATTATGAGTCCAACCATACTAGTTTCACTCAAATCCGACCCCAATTTGATGTTCAAAACTCAAAAATGCATATTATGAAACTTTAGGCCAAAACCCCCTATTTCCTCTATAAAATTCACAATCAAATTATCAAAAACAAAGGTAGATTCATGAAATATAACCAAAACAGAGTTGAGAACACTTACCGCAATTCTTATGGTGAAAATTGCCTCAATAATCGCCTCAATCTGAGCTCCATAGCTCCCAAAATGAAGAAAGAACCAAAACCCTCGATATTATAGCTTCTGCCCAGCGATTCCGCATTTGTGGATAATTCGTCGCATCTGCGACCACCACTTCTGCGGTTAAAACTTTGCTTCTGCAAAAATAGCCTTGCCCAGCAACCCCCACACCTGCGGATATCAAATTTTGCTTCTGCGAAGATTTTCGCACCTGCGCTTCCAATCTCGCATCTGCGCGTACGCAGGTGCGCTACAAAAATCCACTTCTGCGGTCTTCCTCACCCATCCTCTTTTCGCTTCTATGACTCCACTAACGCTTCTGCGACTATCGCACCTGCGCAATACCAGTCGCAAGTGCAAAACACCCGAACCAGCAACTTAGCAAAAATCCAAAATGCAATGAAATGATCCGAACCTCGTCCGAAACACACCCGAGCCACTCGGTACCCCGTCTGAATATATCATCAATTCTAATAATAGAACACAGGCCTACTCGGGGCCTCAAATCACATATAACAATATCAAAACGATGAATCACACCTCAACTCGAAATAAATAAATTTTGAAAATTCAAACTTCCACAACCGATGCCGAAACCTATCAAATCACGTCCGATTGACCTCAAATTTTGCACACAAGTCACATTCGACATTACGGACCTGATCCAACTTCCGGAATTAGAATCCAACCCCGATATCAAAAAGTCCACTACCGGTCAAACTTTCCAAAAATCCAACTTTCGTCATTTCAAGCCAAATTCCACTACGGACCTCCAAATCACAATCCAGACGCACTCCTAAGTCCAAAATCACCCAACGGACCTACCGGAATCATCAAAATTCCAATTCGAGGTCAAATGCTAAAAAGTCAAACTTGGTCAACTCTTTCAAATTTAAAGCTCCCTAGTTGAGAATTATTCTTCCAAATCAATCCCGAATAACCTTAAAACCAAAACCGACGATTCATACAAGTCAAAATATATTATACGTAGCTACTCATGCCCGTAAACTATCGAGCGAAGTGAAAATCTCAAAACGACTGGTCGGGTCGTTACACTAAGGGCCATTATTTTTCGCCCTTATGACATCTTTATAGTTAACACTTCACTCTTGCATGTTCACTCTACCGTTGAAATCTCTTCTAATATTTCACCCTTTAATTCATACTCTAATATAGTTATAGCAAGTACGACTACCTTGCGCCTATCATCCCATGCTTAAATATGCTGAACAAGTGTGACTCCCTTAGGCTAAATTCACATATCATTATATAACCTTTCACAATATATACCATCTTCACAATGCTACATGTAAGAATTGCACATCCTATCTTTATGTCACCATCATGTTCTCAAGCTGCATATATATATGAGATTCCATAGTATATATCTCTAAAATTATATTTCTTTCTTTTAAGTCCTTTCATGAAACTTTATTTTTATGGTATCCCACCGAGTAGGCTAATGCTTATGATAAAGATGACATGCTTGTAGGGTCTTATTACCTCATGTCTTCATCATAATGCAAACTCTTTTGGCCATAGCTAATACCACATATTTACATCAACATGTTTCATATAAAAAAAATATACTTGCATATCTTCCCATTCTTCATGGTATCACTGACCTCGTCCATACATATCATGTTAGGAATTTGTGACACGGTATCTTGTAGTCTTAGAATTCTTGAACTTCTCAATCTCCAAATCTGTACCATAATCGTTTTCAGTTTTGTTTTTGAGCCTTACGCCTATACACATTATATGTATAACTTTCCAACAACTTTAACTTAGCCCATGAGCCATTTCAATATTTATTCTTCTTGAATCATAAGGATCCGTTCACTCACAAGTTAACTGCTCTTTCAATATTGGGCACATATAGAGTTGCTTTGAGATCATTTTTGGAAATTCTCAAATTTTCATCATTTCAATAGAATAAAATAAGACATACCTCAACTAGAAAAACTCAAGATTATCATTCCACGTAATTTTTTCCTTCTCTAACAACATATATTGTTTCTTATAACCTCTAAGATTATGCCTTTTGTGCATCTCATGCCTTAATATTTTTACGCTTACCTATTTAAGTTCACATACTTTATCCTCATATATCTTGATATGCATAATTAGAGATTGACTTTTATTTGTATCACATTCATCATCTAGAGGAACTCAAGGTTGTCATGCCCATGTTTTACATATGGAATGCTTCGTCTATCCTCAACTGTTACACATGGTACTTTATTTCTTGTGTGCCACTTCTATTATATATGACACCATCATGACGATAATTTATCATGCTTAGGGGAAACCCGATGTCAAGTACAATTAAGGGTCATCTCTCTCGTCTTGTAATATTCCCTTTTTGGATGATCAAGAAGTCCCTTTTTTTCTTGGGGAAGGTGTCTTTGGTCATTATTGACACTGTCTTAACCATGTCATACTTCTTACGAATCATACTATGTTCGTCACAAACTTGACTGACTCACATTCACTTATCAATTAGATCCATACCACCTCTATATATCGTGTCATGATAATTGAAGATGCAACATCTTCATTTACTATATTTTTTTTTGTACCTTTGCTTAACTCATTAATGGTGATTACCATAGTAAACAATCACTCCAACCTCTTGACCAAAAATCATGAATTGAAATCTAGGGTCTAACATAGGTGCCCTGATTCGCATCCTTTAGTAAAATTCTTTATAAGTCAGGACACCATCTTGACAATACTAGCTGACATCATCGCCTTATTTTCGTCCATGATTTCTCAGTATTCGACTATTAATTCTTATTCACCAAAGTCATACGTGTTGATTATATCAGTCCCAATCTATTCTCAATTTATCCTTCAATTTTGAATAAATTTGACACTTTCTGGCTATTAAGCCCAAACATCTTGTATTGTAACTTGAACCTTGAGTTTTATTCTCGTCACTTCAATATCTTCTTCAACAGGTAATCAATACGATCGAGAATCCGTACTCTCACTTCAGGCACAAACGCACGATATAGAGTATGAAAAAAGTAAAACTTCATAGATGTCATTGTAGCGTCCCCAATATAAGTGTGGCCGGCAACACACCGATAAAAGGGACTCTATTTGACGCGGCTCCATAGACTTCCTAGGACTCGACTTAGAACCTAGTGCTCTGATATTTGTCATGACCCAAAACCACGTGACCAGCACCTGGCACACTACCCGACCCAAGCGAACCAAACCATGTGATGCACCCAAATTATATGCATGAAAACCAATATAATTATGGAAGCTCCTTGAAAATCATATACATTTTCAAGTTAAATGATAAAATATTTTTCAATTCAAAATCACACATGACGCCTTTCATGATAATAACAATGAGACCAAGTAAAGTAAATATACTTTCATGTATGTCGTGTACAACCCCATTACTATAACCTTTCACAACTATCTATGGAGCCTATATACCAAAGAATAGAACCAACGGTTGGAGTAATTCCAAAAAAATAAAATAAGGAAGAACATGATATCTACCACGAAATAAAAGTGGTGCTTCATAATACCTCAGAAAGAGAGTCATCCTAGCTTGACCGCATGCCATGTATCATACATCATCCTGAAACATGTAAAGTAAGCAGGGCCCTGGAGGGGGCCCCCTAAGGGCTGAGTACACCACAATGGTACTCAATAAGTGTCATAGACTCTCTCTAACTTAAGTTCTTGGGACAAACTTTATAAAAACAATGCACGAAATATTTGATATAAACGATAAGTAATTTTGTCAATTCATGACCCTTATTATTTTAAATAACAACCAAGTCAAATATAACCCAAAATATAAAATTTTAAAATATTTACATCAATCCAAGATTTTGGATAAAATCATACAAAATCATTCCATTTGCTTTAAGTCATCGAAATCACTTTCGGCTCCTTAGGTCTAAACATAAGAAAATCATCCTTACCTTTCACTGGGAGTACTATACCATCACCGACATAAGAAGGTCAACTAGGTTATGTACCCAGCGGCAAGTATCATATGCCCTACTTGCTCTGGTCGTCTCATAGTACTCCGTACGAATCGACTCAGCCATGCTAATAATAGCACAAAATAGCACTCTCTCGAAGGAGAGCACTCTGCCATAGTCTATACTACAAAGTGTCCATCTACGCCTATACCGGCACATGTAGTTTTATGACAATAACACAATATATCCGAAGTCAATCTCGGTGAACACAAGTAACTCCCCAAAATATTTAATACTTCAAATATAGATTCATAGCATAGTAGCTTCAAAGGATCTATTTTTATCAACTCATAGCATTTATACAAAATCAAAATCATTTGAACAAAAATTAAATAAACAACCTTTTACATGCTAAAACCTTTAGCAATTTAACATCAATCTTTAAAGATATCACAAGTGATATTCTATTCGTCAATTTCCAAAAACAAATACTTTCCATGAAAACTTATCTTTAGCACTCAAATAAGGGTGGCAAGGGGGTCGGCCCGGGACTGCGGTTCAACTGCCTGTAGTCGATACACATCCGCATAGTACCGTCTTTTTTTTCATAAATAGAACTGGTGCACCCCAAGGTGACACACTAGGACTAATAAACCCCTTATAAAGATGTTCTTGAAGTTTCTCTTTTAATTCTTTCAACTCAGCTGGTGCCATACGATACGGAGGAATAGAAATGGGCTGAGTGCCGGGCACCAAGTCAATACCAAAATCAATATCCTTGTTGGGTGGCATACCCGATAAGTCTGCAGAAAATACATTTTATTGTTCATTTATTAATTCATATAAATAATCTAATTATTGCATATTTTAAATTATTTTGAGGTGTAATGTAAATTATTTTGTTTTTGTTTCTATGGATGAAGTAGTTTGAATTATTTATTGTTGGTAGATGCCTTTACTTCTCCATAGATCTATGATCATCTCGACCTTTAGCTCTTCTTTGTCTATTCTATGTGATCATTCATGAAGTGTGATGATGTGTTGAAAAAGTAGGAAAAACTTTTTTAGAAAAAGTAAAAATATGGGGATTTGACGATTTTGGATGGGAGATGGGAATGAATATGCGTGAAGAAGGGTGGCTCATCGCGAGACTGGATGATCCTACTATACGTTCTACTTATAGGGAGCAAAACCAAGTAGCAGATATACTAGCTAAGTCTGGATGCAACATGGACACCACAACTGACATCACTGTTTTTGCACAACCTCCATCCTTTATCCAAATAGCTTTGGAGGACGACCGCTCATGCAAACTTTTTGTCAGAAGGTTTCCCTCACAAACCGTACCACAATCACTCAGTTTGCAAAGTCCTCTTGGATTATCTTTTTGTTTATCCCGTGATACAGAAACCACTAGTAGTAGTTTTAGTTACCCTGAAACCCTCCCGCCCCATGTAATGACCCCCCTAAGTGGTCAACTGTCACGACCCGAAATTTCCACCTTCGGACCGTGATGGCGCCTAATATTTCACTTGCTAGGCAAGCCAATATTAGAATAGTATTATCCATTTAAAAATAATTTTTAATCTATTAATAACAAAGAAACAAATGCGGAAGTAAAGTTTGAAATGTAGTGAATAATCCAAAACAATAACGGTGTCTAAATACCTTCCCAGAATTGGTGTCACAAGTGCACGAACTTCTAGAATAATACAAATAAAGACCTGAATAAAATAAAGTTGTCTGAAAATGAACACACAACTAAAGTAAAGTAGACGGGGACTTCAGAACTGCGGACGCCGTGCAGTTATACCTCAAGTCTCCTTTGGCAGCTGAAATCCGAGAAAGTCTATGGTACGCCGCAGGGACCAACTCCAAAATCTGCACAAGAAGAGCAGAGTGTAGTATCAATACAACCGACCCCATGTACTGGTAAGTGCTGAGCCTAACCTCGATGAAGTAGTGACGAGGCTAAGGCAGGTCACTTACATTAACATGTACGCAATAATAGTAATAACCACAATAATAGAATCAAATCAGGTAACTCATTTCTAATAGTTGAAGCCAACTTATCAGTCATAACCAATTATTATTTCAATCAATTTCCGTTGCAGCGTGCAACCCGCTCCCACAAAATATTCATTTTCAATCCTCCCATATATTTATTTTAATCAAGTATATATAGATATTTAAATAAGTCTGTTGCGGCGAGCAACCCGATCCCCAATATGGACATTTAAACAAGTCTATTACGGCGTGCAACCCGATCTCCCAATATGGACTTTTAATAAGTTTGTTGCGGCGTGAAACCCGATCCCCCCATATATATTCATTTAAATAAATTCTGTTGCAGCGTGCAACCCGCTCCTCCAATATATCCATTTACCAATTCTTATAGAAGAAATTGCCCCAATAAATACAACAATTAATATAAAATTTATAAGACAACAAGCATACAATAATTATGATTTAATTATGAAATAAACAATGACAAATAACAATTTATTATGTAAATGAGGGTAAAAATAGTCAGTTTTCTATTTAATATACTAAATGTTAAGTATCAATTAATGCACATAAATCAAATCAGCATGTAGCAATTATTGCAGGAATTCAAGAATTAATATACTAAGAATAGGAGAGAAACAATTATCATAACAATTAATTCGTGTATTAAAACAAATTTAGGATTTTCAAATAATTAAGCAAACAACTAATTTGACGACGTATAGACACTCGTCACCTCGCCTATACGTCGTTCACATGCATTTCACATAACAAATAATTTAAGTATTCTATTCCCTCAAGTCAAGGTTAACCACGATACTTACCTCGCTTTGCAATTTCAATCAAGTACTCGACCACATATTTTCCCTTTAAATTTGTCTCCAAAAGCTTCAAATCTATTCACAAGCAATTCGATATACTCAATACGAATCATAGGAATTAATTTTATATGAATTTACTAATTTTTCGGATAAAATACAAAATTTATTTTAATATTTGACAGTGGGACCCACATCTCTAATCCCGAATAAACTCACGAAATCCGAACACCATTTCCGATACGAGTTCAACCATACAAAAATTATCCAATTCCGATGTCAAATGGACCTTCAAATCTTGAATTTTTTTTTGTGGAAGATTTTATGAAAGTCTGATTTTTCTCCCAAAATTTCATGGATTCATGATATAAATGAGTATGGAATCATGAAATATAATCAATATAGGATAAGGAACACTTACCCCAATGTTTTACCGTGAAAATCGCCCAAGAATTGCCTTACCCAAGCTCAAAAATTGGAATTGGTTGAAAATGGGACGAATCCCATTTTTGTAGAACTTAAGTTCTGTTTCTCGGATTTGTACCTTATGCGATCGCGTACAATGCTTCACGATCGCGAAGCACATTTTTGGCTGCCCAGCTTTTTGCTCTTCGCGAACGCGGAAGGGCTTATGCGATCGCGCAGAACATTTTCTCAGCCTTACGCGATCGCATAACACAAATGTCGTGCCCAGCTTCTGCCTTCATGTTTTCTACGCGAACGCGGCTTGCCCCTCGTGTTCACGGTGCTTTGCCTGCTGCCACTGTGCAATCGCGGACATTACTATGCGATCGCATAGTTTAAATTTTCATCAGTGCCATTAAGCCTTCGCGATCGCGGATGTAGCCACGCGATCGCATAAAAGGAAACCAGATGACAGCTGAAGCTAAGTAAAAAAAACTAGATTTTCTAAGTTCTAAACCACCCGTAGCCTATACGAAATTCACCCGAGCCCTCGGGGCTCCAAACCAAATATGTACCCAAGTCTTAAAACATCATACGAACTTTCTCACGTGATCAAATCGCCACAATAACCCCTAGAACTACGAATTGGACACCAAATCAAAGGAAATTTTAAAAAAAACTTTAAAACTTCTATTTTCACAACCGGACGTCCGAATCACGTCAAATCAACTCCGTTTCTCACCAAATTCGACAGACAAGTCATAAATATTATTGTGGATGTGTACCGGGAACCAAAACCACAATACGGACCCGGTATCAACAAGACCAAACGTCGGTCAATTCTTATAAATCATTAAGCTTTCAAACTTTTAAGTTTTTATCAAAATTCCATATCTCGGGCTAGGGACCTCGAAATTCGATTCTGAACATACGCCCAAGTCCTAAATAACAATACGGACCTACGGGAATTGTCAAAATACTGATCCGAGTCCATTTGCTCAAAATGTTGACCAAAGTCAATTCAGTTGAGTTTTAAAACTCTATTTCAAATTTTAATCCATT